>NC_086452.1:433774295-434006795 GCF_028390025.1 Pseudophryne corroboree | reverse complement strand
TAACTGTGTGGAGTTTGTATATTCTCCCCGTACTTGCGTGGGTCTCCTCTGGGTACTCCGGTTTCCTCCCACAATCCAAAAATATACTGGTAGGTTAATTGGCTCCCAACCAAAATTAATCCTAATGTATAAATAACTGGCAATAGTAATAAAAGGGTTATAAGATCCGAGCCTACAGTGAGGTAAGTGCTCTGTATGTCAATATGTGTCAAAAGACGCAGTTGTTATACACATGTACTTTTAAGTGCTAATTCCCATAAAACAGTCATTATTCTCTCTGACAAATCTCCAATTTGCTCCAGTTTCACCACAAGGCAACCAGGTCCACTTCTAGTAGCGTTGGCGATCTACGATCAGTCATTTAATGCTAATATTAGTTCTGCTATCGATGATGGAAAACCAATGGTTCTTCACCATCGATGGTACAGAGCCCCAATGGTCCCTTCCCCCTACCCAGTTGGTGCCGGGACACAGAGCCTAGATCTTCCCTCCAAAGCACCTGTGAAGCCCCGCCTCCAAGCTCTGATTGGTCCATGGTCCAGTGAGTGAAAAATCAGGGATTGCCATTCCTAACTACTAGTGTACCTAGGGCACCAACAATTTATTATTATTATTTATTAACAGTTATTTATATAGCGCACACATATTCCGCAGTGCTTTACAGAGAATACTTGGCCATTCACATCAGTCCCTGCCCCAGTGGAGTTACACTCTATATTCCCTACCACATGTACGCACACATTCACGCTAGGGTTAATTTTGTTGGTATCCAATTAACCTACCAGTATATTTTTGGATTGTGGGAGGAAACCGGAGTACCCAGAGAAAACCCACGCAAGTACAGGGAGAATATCCAAACTCCACACAGTTAGAGCCATGGTGGGAATCGAACAATGGGATATTTCCCAAAATCCCAAACACAACGCAAATGACTGTGTTTCTGATATAAATTTCACAAAACCCCTAAAAACACTCAGCGGGCAACGGACGATCGCTAGTGTCTGACACCTGCTAGGCCACAGCTGTGACAGGTTAAATTACAAGGACAATCTGGTTGTTCAGGAGTCAGGCTACGCAATGGTGACACATATGCAGGCACCAGTCAGTCACATTTTCTGTCCAATGAAATCCAATTTGAACTGTGTAGAATAAGACCCTACACTAGGTTCACAATGTCATCTTTCAACCGGTTGCTATATTGTCTGTACAATTTGACTGGCCTCATATTTGGGCAGATGTATTAACCTGGAGAAGGCATAAGGAAGTGATAAACCAGTGATATGTGCAAGGTGAGAAAGGCACCAGCCAATCGGCTCCTAACTGTTCATTTACATATTGGAGCTGATTGGCTGGTGCGTTTATCACCTTGCACATATCACTGGTTTACACTTCCTTATGCCTTCTCCAGGTTAATACATCTGCCCCAGTGTGTGGATGACTCTTGGTGTCCCATACACAAGAGATATTTTTAAGACTCTTTCCAAACTGGTTATAACTGGACTCAAATGAATGAACACTGTGGATGAGATTTATCAAAGCCTGGAGAGGTATCAAATGGAGAGTGATAAAGTGCCAACCAATCAGCTCCTGTCGATTTTAAAACACAGCCTGTAAAGTGACAGAAGCTGATTGGTTGGTATATTTAATTTATCGCTCTCGAAGCTTCGATAAATCATCCCCTATGTTCTGTAAAGACTTGAGGCACTCGACTGGACAAAAGCAGCCTACAAAATTGATATCCCAGGGCCCCGCATCACACAGGCACCAGCTCCGCCACAAATCGGGAGTACTAGGGAGAGCCGGAAAAGGCTGTGTGAACACAAGTGGAAAATTAAAGCTGAAGTCGCTGTAGAAGGGACTTAATTTACTGGCATGTACAGTATGCAAATGAGATTACTCTCAGCTTAACGGCATCATTTATGTCCATAATAATAGCATCATCATTACAGAGCTCAAATTAAATTACACAGTAATTAGCATATCAAAGTGATTGGTTAAAGTTTTAAACAAATACCCAATTTTGTTAATGAACAGCTGTAATTGTCATGTACACTCCAGCGAAAACTCTCTGAACAAATATATGTTTTAGGACAGGGAAGGAAAGATTCTCGTGCACGCGGCTGGTCCACGGCGAGGATAAAGAATTACACGCATTTATGTCCATAAATGCAGCTTGTGTTCCCAGGGGGTGAAGCCCCTCCCTGGATTTACATGTTTCTCAATAGCAACATCATAGGCTGCCGCGCTCAGTGACTGCGTCACGGGGCTGACCCAACACGCTCTAGAACACACAATTAAATAAACTTCATTTGCTTAGATATAAAGGTATCCAAGGAGGAATGTGTCACATGCAGGCTCTGATCTGGTCCCTTACTTAATGCTGTCAGTGCTGAAGGAGAATTAACCATAAAGGTTTCTCCATATAACGTACATGTCCTTTCAAACCTTAGGTTTTTAACCAAATATGTCACGTTTTATTATTATTTTTTTACCAGTTATTTATATAGCGCACACATATTCCGCAGCGCTGTACAGAGAATATTTGGCCATTTACATCAGTCCCTGCACCAGTGGAGCTTACAATCTATATTCCCTACCACATGTACACACACACACACACACACACACACACATTCATGCTAGGTTTAATTTTGTTGGGAGCCAATTAACCTAACAGTATACTGTATTTTTGGATTGTGGGGAGAAACCGGAGTACCCGGAGGAAACCCACGCAAGCACGGGGAGAATATATAAACTCCACACAGTTAAAGCCATGGTGGGAATCGAACTCATGACCTCAGTACTGTGAGGCAGTACAGCTAACCATTACACATTTTCTATGCACATCAAAAAGTAACCCCATAGAGGCGATAGGTAGGGGGATATCAGTGAAGACTGTGTACCATAATATATGGCAATGTGCGCAGATAGACATGAATTGATATGACCACTAAAATGTTTGCCTACAGCGGGATTTAAAGGCATTTACAAGCCTTCTAGCCTCTCAGCTTTCCCCAGACTGTGGTCGTCCAATCTCTTTCTGCAGTGTATACCATTGGACAATGTTGCCGTTAGGTTGGCGCTGTGCATATGGCAGGGTTTGGGATCCGGACCCCCGCTGTTAATTCAGATAGCATACTTACACTTTATATTTAAGATCAGCGGCTTGCGTCTCCTCTTAACCTTGCCACTGTTCAGTGTTCTACTCTACTGTAATGGCACTCTTCCGGTTTTCTCTCAAGTCGACCCATCGGGCCAAAAAAACAAAAGCACGGAATGAACAGAACATTTCCACGAAAATAAGGAACGTAGTGCACATCAAAGAGACTCGTATTGGCCGAACGCTGAAGAGCGCGGCCCTCCTGCGCCATCTAATAATAATAAATCACTAGAAGGATGACCACAGAAGCATCACAATAGACTCAGGAGACATGATTAAAACTTGAAATAGAAAAGAAAAAACTATACATTCATGATCTAGCCGATTGTCCCAAAGAAATATAAATGATTATGAGGGGGTGGGGGTGATGTTAAAAAATTTAGAGATAGCTGCTTTTTATATTATGCATTGAGGAATCCATTAAAGGCTAGGCTCTGAAGTAGTATGTAAATCACACGTCTTTCAAGGTAGCACTAGGGCAAATTCACTCCATCAACTAATGATGAAGCTCATTATATGCAGGGAGTATTCGTAATGAGAAAACAGCCACCCGGCATTCCGTGTTCCAACATAAATCCGTCTAATACGTGAATATATCCACGTCTAATTAGACTACAGATTCCATATTCCCCCTTTATTAGCTAACAAAAAAAAAAAAGACGTTCAAAGGAGCATGAAACGCTAGGAACGTAAAATTAAAGGTGCAGACCTTTCAATAGCTTGGGCTAAAATGCATAAAATATACACAGTATATGTTTTTATTTTGTTACTTTTTATTCATTAGAGAGATAGGCCTAAGATAGTTATAAAGGGGGGACCTCACAAAATAAAGTAGTTTTAAGTCAAGTTTTATGGATGTTTGAAAATATATAGAGGTAACAGACATTATATAAAGTGCATTCGGAAAGTATTTACAGCCTTATTCCAAAATTGAATAAATTAATTTTTCCCCTCAAAATTCTACACAATATACCCCATACAGACGTAAAAAAAAAAAATTCTAGATTTTTGCAAATGTATTAAAAATAAAAACCTAACAAATCACATGTACCTAAGTATTCACAGTCGTTGCTCAATACTTTGTTGATGCACCTTTGGCAACAATTACAGCCTCAAGTCTTTTTGAATATGATGCCACAAGGTTGGCACACCTATCTTTGGGCAGTTTCGCCTATTCCTCTTTGCAGCACCTCTCAAGCCCCATCAGGTTGGATGGGAAGCGTCGGTGCACAGCCATTTTTAGATCTCTCCAGAGATGTACAATCGGATTCAAGTCTGGGCTCTGGCTGGGCCACTCAAGGACATTCACAGAGTTGTCCTGAAGCCACTCCTTCGATATCTTGGCTGTGTGCTTAGGGTCGTTGTCCTGCTGAAAGATGAGCCGTCACCCCAATCTGAGGTCATGAGTGCTCTGGAGTAGGTTTTCATCCAGGATGTCTCTACATTGCTGCATTCATCTTTCCCTCTAGCCTGACTAGTCTCCCAGTTCCTGCCGCTGAAAAACATCCCCACAGCATGATGCTGCCACCACCATGCTTCACTGTAGGGATGGTATTGGCCTGGTGATGAGTGGTGCATAGTTTCCTCCAAACATGACGCCTGGCATTCACGCCAAGAGTTCAATCTTTGTCTCATCAGACCAGAGAATTTTGTTCCTCATGGTCTGAAAGTCCTTCAGCTGCATTTCGGCAAACTCCAGGCGGGCTGCCATGTGCTTTTTACTAAGGAGAGGCTTCTGTCTGGCTACTCTACCATACAGGCCTGATTGATGGGTTGCTGCAGAGATGGTTGTCCTTCAGGTAGGTTCTCCTCTCTCCACAGAGGAATGCTGTAGCTCTGACAGAGTGACCATAGGGTTCTTGGTCACCTCCCTGACTAGGGCCCTTCTACCCAATCACTCAGTTTAGATGGCCGGCCAGTTCTAGGAAGAGTCCTGGTGGTTCCAAACTTCTTCAATTTATGGATGATGGAGGCCACTGTGCTCACTGGGACCTTCAAAGCAGCAGATATCTTTCTGTACCCTTCCCCAGATTTGTGCCCCGAGAAAATCCTGTCTCAGAGGTCTACAGACAATTCCTTTGACTTCATGCTTGGTTTGTGCTCAGACATGCACTTTCAAGTGTGGGACCTTATATAGACAGGTGTGTGCCTTTCCAAATCATATCCAATTAACTGAATTTGCCACAGGTAGACTCCAATTAAGCTGTAGGAACATCTCAAGGATGATCAGTGGAAACAGGATGCACCTGAGCTCAATTTTGAGCTTCATGGCAAAGGCTGTGAATACTTATGTACATGTGATTTCTTAGTTTTCTATTTTTAATAAATTTGCAAAAATCTCAAAAAAACTTTTCACGTTGTCATTATGGGGTATTGGGTGTAGAATTTTGAGGGAAAAATAATAATTTATTCCATTTTGGAATAAGGCTGTAACATAACAAAATGTGGAAAAAGTGAAGCGCTGTGAATACTTTCCGGATGCACTGTAATAACACGTGCTTGGATTTAAATGGCAGGACGGCTCGGTACCTGAAGTGTGAATGTATCACTATTCATCTCATAGGGTGGACACTAATACAGTAGGGTCTGCAACAAGTGTCTTTGTGAATTTACGTAAATGCCACAGCCAATGCGTTGTCTACTGAGACGACAACCTGATGCGAGTCTAATTTGCTGCAGGGAGCAAAACAACGCATCATCAGACATTAAACCCTTTGGTTGCTCAGAATGTCAGACGGTACATGGCCGATCTGCGTCCACTGCGGCAGCCAATGGCACACATGTGAGGTGCCTCTCGGATACATGCGTCCACCTCTAAGTCTGGCCCATAATCCTTTAGAACTAAAAACTGTCCTCTGTGTTACACTCCAAAGCCACTACTTACTGTTGTGTGAGGGCACAAACCCATTTCTGTGCCGATGTGACTGTGTAAACGGGGTTCGTGGAGAAACGTAGTATGTCAAGGACTGCCAAAAAAAAGGTTTTCTTCAGTTGTGGGGCCCATACATGACTTGGGCAATTCCCCTGATTCCCCAATCTGTTCCCAGTTTCTCTGACGATTGGCAAAATCCAGCATGTTAGAAATCATTGAAATACAAAATTGCCTGAAATCGGCGAATCGAGGATTTCAAACATGTTAGATTTTGCCACACATAGGAGAGAGCCAACGGCAAAACGCAGGACTATGCCGATAAGTTGTTGTACATGGGTCCCTTAAGTGAGAGTCTGCAGAGCAGCCGGATTATTACACAAACTCACAAGTGATGCTGATTGGACCACAGTGACTATGGGCCTGATTCAGCCATGTACACCAATGCATTCGCAGCGGATGTGCAGAAAATATGCTAATGCAGTAGCCGCCTGGAAATGTACTGAGACGCTCACTGGCGGCATCGCAGAGCCAAGCAACTGCGTATGAATATGCAGCGGCAGTCGCAGATCCTTTGATAATTAACTCACAGAAACCCTATGGTAACGCAGAATGGCTGCAGTAATTGAGATGCTAGAACATCAGACATTAGACACGTGTGCCACGTGTTCTAATGTATGCAGTATGACTAAGTTACCATGGCGCAGGGGCATGCACGGTCGTCCGACAATCACTCAACTCTGTACGTATCGGCACTGCATTCAACTTGGATTCAGGCCCTATTGTTGATGTGACATCTTCTGTTCTGTCTACATTTTACAGGGAGAGGCATTAATAGGAATGTGAAATAGGAATAGAAAACATTGTAATCAAATATATATTTTGAAATTCCGTCATTTAAAATAAGAATTCATAATGTCTCCTATTTGCAGTGGGCTCTTTTACATATATACCAATATATGTGAAATAAAACAAGGAACAGCGGGTAGGGTATGGGCATCTGCCTGGCACTCAAACCAGAAGAGTAGGGGCAAACAAATCTAAAATAAACCAACACAACAGGATCCGATTCTCAGATGGATGAAAAGCAAACAAGCAAGAGACTTTGGGGGACATGTACTAAGCAGTGATAACAGCATTGCCATAACATTTATAATTTGCATACTATAAAAGTATACAGAGCAGCTGATTGATTGGCATGGGCAACTTCTCCACTGGCTCACTTCTCCACTTTTATCACTGCTTAGTCCCCTTTGCACCTGGGAAAACGCATGCTGCGCTGCCGGTGGGGCAGATGTAACATGGGCAGAGGGATTTAAATGTAAACTGCAGTATACAAAAAAACTGGCCAGTATTAGTGGGCCACATACAAAAGCAGCCGGTATTTACCTGGCATAGGTAACCCTGAGGCAAAATAATGCTGATGCACATACAAATTTTACTGCATTCTGGATACACACTATGGGGTATATGCAATTGCGGTCGAATTCCTGAAATTGTCGAAAAACGGGACTTTTTCGCCAAAAAAAAAAAAAAAATCGACAATGCAATTCAGTACTTTCCGTCAAAAAAACGGACTTTCACAATTCGACCTTTTTGAAATTCGACATTTGTCAAATTCGACTTTTCTGCAATGGTACAAATGCGGCAATTCGACAAAAGTATATTCAATTGAAGTTTGGAAATTCGACAACAGTGCTTTTAGACAGTAAATTCGTCATTTTCAATCCGCCACACTTTGGTGGGTGAATCTAATAAAAAAAAATTTAAACATGTTTTTTTGTGTGTTTTTTTTAATGGTAATAGCATATCTATTTATATTAGAAGGTATTAGGTACTTGGTTTGTCTTTTTGGGAGGCACAAGTATTATTTATATATTTTTTATAAATTTTTTTTTATTTTTTTTTTTAAATGGAATGGTAAAATGCCGAAAAAAAGATGGCGTGGGGTCCCCCCTACAAAGCATAACCAGCCTCGGGCTCTTCGAGCCGGTCCTGGTTCTATAAATCCGGGGGGAAAATGGACAGGGGATCCCCCGTATTTTTAAAACCAGCACCGGGCTCTGCGCCTGGTGCAAAAAAATACGGGGGACAAAAAGAGTAGGGGTCCCCCGTATTTTTTACACCAGCATCGGGCTCCACTAGCTGGACAGATAATGCCACAGCCGGGGGTCACTTTTATACAGCGCCCTGCGGCCGTGGCATTAAATATCCAACTACTCACCCCTGGCCGGGGTACCCTGGGGGAGTGGGGACCCCTTCAATCAAGGGGTCCCCCCCCCAGCCACCCAAGGGCCAGGGGTGATGCCTGAGGCTGTCCCCCCCCATCCAAGGGCTGTGGATGGGAGGCTGATAGCCTTGAGAAAATGTAAAGAATATTGGCCCTCATTCCGAGTTGTTCGCTCGCAAGCTGCTTTTAGCAGCTTTGCACACGCTAAGCCACCGCCTACTGGGAGTGAATCTTAGCTTATCAAAATTGCGAACGAAAGATTCGCAATATTGCGAAAAGACTTCTCTGTGCAATTTCTGAGTAGCTCGAGACTTACTCTTCCAGTGCGATCAGTTCAGTGCTGGTCATTCCTGCTTTGACGTCACAAACACACCCAGCGTTCGCCCAGACACTCCTCCGTTACTCCAGCCACTCCCACGTTTTTCCCAGAAACGGTAGCGTTTTTACAAACACTCCCATAAAACGGCCTGTTTCCGCCCAGAAACACCCACTTCCTGTCAATCACATTACGATCACCAGAACGAAGAAAAAAACCTTGTAATGCCGTGAGTAAAATACCTAACTGCATAGCAAATTTACTTGGCGCAGTCGCAGTGCGAACATTGCGCATGCGCAGTTAGCGGAAAATCGCGCAACGTCCTGGCTCTCTGCTGATTGGCTGCACGTCTGAGCTGTCAGACAGCGCTTCGCAAAGCCTCTCCATTATACTCAATGGTGGGAACTTTGCGTCAGCGGTGAGGTCACCCGCGGTCAGCCGCTGACCGCGGGTAACCCCACCGCTGACGGCAAAGTTCCCACCATTGAAAGTAATGGAGAGGCTTTGCGATGCGCTGTCTGAGGTCACACGCGCATACAGCCAATCAGGTGAGTGCAACGAAGTAGCGCTTCCTGATTGGCTGAAGGGACCTCTGTGACAGGAGTCACGTGGTGTCCCGGCATTCGGGGAAAGCCCTTTCAGTCCGCTGGTTCGGGTGTGCGTTTATTTGTTTTGCCAAGTACGAGGATTTATATCTGGACACTGGATTGAGGTGAGTATAATTTTATTCACAGGTACCCCGGATCGTCGGATCAGGAGACGTGGCAGTCGGCGGGTCAACATAGGTAAGTATGTGTGTGTCGGCAGGTGTGCAATAAAGTTTTACTCTCAAGGTGTGTGTCTCCTGTTTTTATTTGGGTATTTTTTCCCCAGTAGTACTACAGGTACCAGCGGGCCCGTTTTTCTCCCGCATGCTGGTACTTGTGGTTCTCCAAGTACCAGCTTGCGGGGGAGGCTTGCTGGGACTTGTAGTACTACTGGAAAAAAACAATATTCTTTACATTTTCTCAAGGCTATCAGCCTCCCATCTGCAGCCCTTGGATGGGGGGGGACAGCCTCGGGCTTCACCCCTGGCCCTTGGGTGGCTGGGGGGGGAACCCCTTGATTGAAGGGGTCCCCACTCCCCCAGGGTACCCCGGCCAGGGGTGACTAGTTGGATATTTAATGCCACGGCCGCAGGGCACTGTATAAAAGTGACCCGCAGCTGTGGCATTATCTGTCCAGCTAGTGGAGCCCGATGCTGGTGTAAAAAATACGGGGGACCCCTACTCTTTTTGTCCCCCGTATTTTTTGCACCAGCACCAGGCGCAGAGCCCGGTGCTGGTTTTAAAAATACGGGGGATCTCCTGTCCATTTCCCCCCTGGATTTTTAGAACCAGGACCAGCTCGAAGAGCCCGAGGCTGGTTATGCTTTGGAAGGGGGACCCCACACCATTTTTTCCCGTGTTTTTTCCCGTTTTTAAAAAAAACGGAACAAAATCCGTCAAATCGGCCGTTTTTCGTCAGCGGGACTGTCGAATCCGTTTTTTATTGCATATGGTCAATTTCGGCACCCACTTGCCGAAATTAGACTGTCGAATTGTGTCGAATTGAAAAACGGCCGATAAATTGCCGCGATTCGCCGCTAATTGCATATACCCCTATAAGTTTCTCTGTCCAATCTTTTTGGTTGGAACGAAAGTCTGGTAATGTACAGTATGAGAGATAATGACAATCAACCATCTGCTCCCAAAAGCTGGAAAATGGTAAAAAAATGGTAATTCGGCTAAACTGGTTCAATCAAAGGGATTTAACCAATAAGTCTGAATGTCCATTTTTTCTGGTGTTTGGGAACAAATGGTCAATTGTAATCTGCTCCCATACATTACCAGATTTTCGGCAGAAAGATTGCACAGATAATCTTATAGTGTGTATCCAACTTAAAGTGATGCCTGGGTTATGGATTTAAGACTCACATCACTTTCCAGAGTAAAGAAAAGCAGAAGAATACAGAGATGTGAATAAGCCCTTGGATGCTTAGTTACAAGGTTAAGCTTCTACCTTGAAACTGGGCGCTGCACAGCAACACGTGTTGACAGACCCTGCACTTTGTCCTCACATATACCAAAGCTTTAGAAGCAAGTTTTCAAAGCTTACATGCAGCACTATGACTATGGGGGTCATTCAGAGTTGATCGTAGCTGTGCTAAATTTAGCACAGCTACGATCATGAACTCAGACATGCGGGGGGACGCCCAGCACAGGGCTAGTTCGTTCCGTAGCGGCGATGCCTTTGCACTTCAAGAGTAGCTCCCGACTAGCGCAGCTTTAGCGTGCTGGCCGGGAGCTACTCATCGCTCCCCGGCCCGCAGTCGCTGCATGTGACGTCACGCACACGCTGCGGGCCACTCCCCGCACGGTCCGGCCACGCCTGCATTGGCTGGACCATGCCCACAAAACGGCGGCCAAACGCCACCATGCCGCCCCCTCCCGCCCAGCGACCACCTCTGCCTGTCAATCGGGCAGAGGTGATCGCAGCCCTGCTACGGCCTTCGGCGTACGCACTACGGCGCCGGCGCATGAACAGTGGGTACCCGTTCGCTCGGCTGCGATAAAAAGCAGCGAGCGAACGGGTCAGAATGACCCCCTATGTACCGAACGGACGTTCCCAAAGAACCCCATTATAATATATGCCCAGCTTTAATACTTGTGAATCCTGCACGCACCGGTGATATGGACGCAAACCGAAGAAAGTGTCATATAACGTGCGTACGGGTTATTCTTTATAACAGTTACAGAGCATTTACAAGGCTTTAAGATTATGGGTTGAGCATGTTATAATAAAGCCTATGTGAATGAGCCTTTACATACATAAAAATACAATCAAACAAAATGCAGAAGAGGTTAAAATGCGCAAACAAGTTGTTTCTCATCTGTAATTATCTGCACAACGCAGAACACCACAGTGGTCACAACACACATAAAATGAATGAGACGGCCTTCTCTGACATTTACTACTAAGGGGGAGATAGATGTATCAGAGGTTGGACAGAGAAAAAGTTGAAAAAAAAGAAGACAGAAGCTGATTGGTTGGTACTCGTCTCTCTCCATGCTTTGATAAATCTCCCCCTTACAATAACTAATCAAGCAGGTTAAATGCTCTATAAAATATTACATACAGTATATGTTCTTTCCTACTGTTGCTTCAGTAGCGCCAAAAAGCCCCTCTTGGCGAGCCAGCCGTGCGTGTCCTCCCTGCGACGAGCCATTCTTTTCACTCAAAATGGGAGTCTTAGTCTCATCATTAAAGCACATAGAAGCGACAAAACTGCTTTGCTGGCTTACACTGATCAATATGATGTGCAACACTTGTACATCTGTGTGCGACGGAGTCTGAATCTGTGTAAGAAGGGCTCCGATGCAGCGACCGCAGCTATATCTTTTGCCAAAGTCTGTTGTGCTTCATCTGTGACTTTGTAGAGTGTAAAACCAATTCCTGTGCGGTTATAGACGCAGACTAGCGTCTCTGGTACACTCTGAGCAGCTGACGTCTGGCACCATATGGTGTACAGGCAGCCAGTAAGCGAGAACACATCTGTATATTACATTTTAATGTGTTGTTTTTAAAGTATTATTAGTGTTCATTTTCAAAAATATCATTATTATTATTATTATTATTATCCTCAACAACAACAACAACAACTTTTGTGCCCAAATGTAAACTTTTCCTGCCCATATCGCATAGGTGAGAGCAGTGGCCATACCTTGAGGCACACATACTATGACTGGACCAATAAAAGGCCCAGCTGTAATTTCACACCATACTTACCTACATTTTATTTCTCCTCTCCGGGAGAAGCCCGGAGAGGAGAGGCTGCAGGTGTCTTCGGGGGGGGGACGACTGTGACATCACGAAGCCCCGCCCCTGCATCAGGAAATACCGCGATTCGCGGGTCCGCGGGAAGGGGGCGGGGCTAAAATGACGCGATTTGCGTCATTTTAACCCCTTCTCCACCCGACGGACCCGCGAATGCGGGAGGTAATCTCTCCATCCTGCTCGCATCACTAGGGTGCGAGCAGGATTCGGGAGACCTGCCCACTCTTCCGGGGGTGCGGGGGGCTACCCCAAAAAACGGGAGCCTCCCGCAGCTTCCGGGAGAGTAGGTAAGTATGTTTCACACATGCTGGTAAAAATGCTCAGAAGGAAACAGCTTATTAGTTTGTTTTGTTACCCTTCCAACTGCACTAACAAGCATTAGGGGTATATTCAATTAGGGTCGAAAACTGCCGTCTGTCGAAAAGACGGCAGTTTTCGACTTTTTAAGGTCGAATCGTGATTTGACCTATTCAATCCCAGCTGTTTTTTTCGACAAGTCTGGGAATTCATCTTGTCGAATAGCACGTGAATCGGCGGTATAGCTGCCGATTCACGTACTTTTGACGGAAACGGGGCCAAATTTGATAGGATTTGGCCCCGTTTCCACCCATCTCAGTCCGACATAAAAAAATGTCAGACTGCGATGAGGGACCTTACAGGAGGAGAGGGGGGAGAGCCGCGGGGAGACGGGGGACAGCCGCGGGCATACAGGGGAGAGCAGAGCTACAGTAGCGCTGCAGGAGGATGTGTCACAGCCGGGCCGCTCTCGGCAGCGTCCACCTGGCTCCAGCAAGTGAGGTCACATTTGCTGGAGCCAGGTGGACACTGCCGTGAGGTCTGGCGGCTGTGAGACATCCTTCTGTAACGCTGCTTTCCTCCGTCTGCTCGCAGCTCTCCCCGCTGGTCTCCCAGCTCTCCTCCGCTCACAGGTCTCATCTCAATTCGAATTTTTTTAAAGTCAAATTGAGATGGGATTGAATAGGGGTTGTCGGATCCATTCCGACAAATGCATGTCGGAATGGATCCGACCCTAATTGTATATACCCCTTTGTGTCTCTACAAGTAACCCTGACGTCTATGCGGATTTAGATTGGACATTGATCCTGACACTTGGTTCTTATATGGTTGGGACAATACTAATTTACCACTCATGTGGTCCAGATCACAAGAGCTACGCAGAGTGCAAAAAAAGAGGGTGGTAACCGCCATCTGCCGATTGGTTTCACAGGCAATGCCAAGAACAATCTGAGCAATATCGCCTGTGATAGGTCTAACCTGGGTGGATACGTTCATCAATTTAACATACTACTGGAATAACTGTAGCACCAAAAATAGTATTTTACACCTTGGGAGAAATGTAATAGCCTTTAAAGTGGCAATCATTTCAAAGGCAAGCTGATTTTGCCTTTTAAATGCCTGCCTCTTTAAAGCAATGGGCAGACTCAGTTGGATCTGGCCAATGTCTATTACATTTCCCTCCTAGGTGGTGTATAAGGGGGGCTGAGAATCGGGGTGTGGTTCAACATGTCCCCAGTAAAAAGATAGACAGTCAATAGGTCGGCCTCAAATGGTCGATACAAGATATTTGTATGCTTCACCATATCTGAGCCAAATTAGTGGAAACCTCGCGGCTCTGCTTTGGGCAAGGTGCCAAGCGCAGGTTACTATTCCGAATCGTAGTCCATGTGGATGGTAAATGATGAAAAAGTTTACTTCCCCCCCAAAAAAAACTTGTGTCGACCATATATGTGATGATCATTGTCATGTCGACCTTTTGAACCTGTTGACGTAAGCACTGTCTACCTTTTACCTGTCAACCTTTTGCATGTTGACCACTTGGGGTTGACCTACTGTACTGACAATCAACTAGATACTCTGAGAATCTGCCATCATTTACATGAAGGTGGGGGAGGGGATGAGCTTTGCATGTGTAAGCATGAAGAAAACATAGCATTAAAGCAAAGCTACAGCAATTATATATCAAGCCACTAAAAAATCCAGCTTACATAAATATCCAGCTCACAAGTAAATAGATTACAAACTTTTTTCTATTTTTTTTTTTTGTTCTTTTTTTTCCAGGTGGCAGAAAAATCAATCTTTGCAATTCATCTCATGGTCAATTGGGAGTCACTCACTGGCGTATTTATAATGGGTGCAGTGTATGCGGACCCCCTGGGTCCCGGGGGGGCCCACACTGCACACCCATTATGTGTCACACTTACCCTCTGGAGTCCCGCAACGAAGCAGCCGCGCTGCAGGCATCACTGGGAAAAAGGTGCGGCGCCATTTTCCTGGTGTTTTGCGCATGCGCAGTAGGAAAATCACTGGGAAAATGGCCGCCACACCATTTTCCCGGAGATCTGCGCATGCTCTCTAGACTATGGGACAGCGCTAGGGTCCCCTAGTGCCCAGAGTCACAGCGCTGCCGCTGGCTAGAGAGGAGGGGGCCCAGACAGAACTTGCAAACGGGCCTCTTCCTCTTTAGATACGCCCCTGGAGCCATTATATAATATATGGTATCCATTTCAATATCTAGTATAAGACTAAGCGTGATCAGCACTAAACGGAATGTTAATTCCACTAAAAGAATCCATTATAATGTGCTACAAATTTTCTATTTAGTAGCAAAGTATTTTGGGATAAGTATATGTACAGTATCCTCATACCCCACTAGGCGAGACACCAGAGCAACGCCAAGCGGGGTAGTGCCGCAACTCTCTCTTTAAATTTGCATCTTACTCGCACCGCAAACACAGTAAAACACCACCCACAGCACAACAGACACGTAGCTGCAAAATTAACCGCACAGGAATTTGTTTAAAAAATAAGTACAGTACAAAGTCTCGGGTGAAACGCAACATGAGAAAAAAAAACTGCGGCCGCTGCATTGTAGCACTTCATATACAGATCATACTCATTCGCACAAAGATATACAAGCGTCACATATCAAATTAATCACTGCAGTCTGATTAAGCTGTTTTGTCGCATTCGGACTGTTAAATTTGTGTGACTAAGGTGTAAACTTGAGCGGAAAAGACGCTTGGCGCAAGCAGGGTCGCACAGGACCTAGTATCTGGGTTACACATCTGTATTTCACAATATTCACACTTGAGTTCAGGCCTTTACACTGATGGCATTAATTCCCTTGTGTTACCATGTAAATCTCAGCAATAAAATAGTGACATATAGGCAGGTCACCCGGCCAGCACTGTAACTAGTGCTACCTCTACCCGGGAGCGGGGGAGGGAGGGGGAACGGACCCTCATTGCAATGCTCACAAAATATGAAAAGGTTCCTGATTCAACACCACTGCTGGAAGACAGCGTTTTACCACCGCATGAAGCAATAAAGAGCGGCGTCTGGAATACTTGCCAGGTAAATGAACTTGAGATCATCGCTGCCAAATGGTCAAGTGCACGTCAGCCCATACAGGAGAATGCTGTAAGCCCCAATTAGAGACATGAAAGACTCCCTAGCAGCGTGCACACCTAAACACTGCAAAACTGTTATAAAAAGCGAAATGTTCCACGGTACGTGGCCAAGAAAAGAAAGCAGATGAAAAAAAACAACAAAATAAACCAAACAAGACAGGGATAGTGAAAGTAGTTTTGCAGCAGAGAGTGCACGCGGGCTGAATCCGGAGAGAGGAGACAAAAGGCTCATTTGAAGTTGCATAAACTCTAACTTAGAAGCTACAGCCCTTGTGAGCTCATTCCAACACTGGAATCGTTTCCAGCAGCAGACAGAAAGACAGCCTTCCAGATCCTTGCTGTCCCTCCCCCCGTCCCTCAGATCACACCGTCTCACCACCTACCTTTCTCAGGGTGTTTTTTTTTTTAATAGTTATTGAATGGCAGCTCTCAGGGCTAGTGGTGGTTTGGATGGCATGCAGGAGAGGATCCACAAGTAGACCAGACATGTAAAGAAAACTGTGCCTGCTGACACAAGCTGCAACTGAGTATTTACAGCATTGTTTACACTAGAATAAGTCACCCTCCCTGTGATCAGCATATATACAAGTGCAGGCAGGGAGGGGGGGTCACACTAACGGGCTGTGTGCATGACAGCTACACGGCTCATCTCAGCATTGCCCACTGCAGGGCCAGCCGTACACCCCAGGCTGTTGTTTTAGAACAGGGGTCAGGGAACTTTTTTACCTTTTACCCCAAAATATATTTAGATACGCTGACATTACCCCCTTGATTTGAAAGTAAGGAAATCATATATTATTGTGCATATATACTGGTTATCACTGTTTATATGGCATTTCTGAGATACTGTGTATGTATATATATATATATATATATATATATATACACACACATATACATACACACATATTCGGAGGGGAACTATATATATATATATATATATATACACACATATTTAGAGGGGAACAGCCTTATCATGTGTCATGGCAAGTAAAAGTATCTATATATTATATATTATTGTTGTTGTATTATCAGTTATTTATAGCATACCATATATATATTTCAGTTATTCATATCAGTCCTTGCCCCAGTGAAGCTTACACTCTAATTCAGACCTGATTGTAGATGTGTGAAAAAAACGCATATCTATGATCAAATTCTTTGACATGTGGGGGGATGCCCAGTACAGGGCAAGTCCGTCCTGCATGCAGGATCCAGACACCCTCCCCCACCCCACCCCTCCCCTCACACACACAGACATGCAAAAGTATCGCATGACAGCGATGCTTTCGAAACTTTCAAGAAGCCCTCTGCCTACGGAGGCTAGCTGCGAAGGCATGGCTAACCTCCATGTTAATGGTCGGAGCGGCTGCGCGTGACGTCACGAAGGTGGCCGCGACCGATGCCCCTTCTCCAGGTCTTTAAACTGTGTTATGAAGAGAGCGCAGTTTAGGACCTTGCACATGTGCGTACCTGCGCACATGTGCAAAAATTGCTTCATAGAGATTTTTTGCACATCAGCGTAAGCGTCTGAATTAGGCCCTAATGGGGCAGATGTATTAACCTGGAGAAGGGATAAAGAGGTAATGAAGCAGTGATAAGTGCAACGTGATAACGCACCAGCCAATCAGCTCCTGTCTTTTTTCAAATCTGTAATGATTGACTGATGCGTTATCACCTTCCACTTATCACTGCTTTATCACTTCTTTATCCCTTTTCCAGGTTAATACATCTGCCCCTATATTCCCTACCACATGTACACATATACATTAGGGTTTTTTATTTATTTATTATTTACTGAAGTCAATTAACCCACCAGTACGTCCTTCTAGTATGGGAGGGACTGCAGCACCTGGAGGAAACTCATGCATACAATGTGAGAACATACAAACTCCGAACAGATAATTACTTGGACAGGAATTGAACTCATGACCTCAGGACTGTGAAGCAATAACACTAATTACTATGCTAACTATCTATCTATCTACTGTATCTATCATACACAGTATTTCAAAGGATTAATCCATAGCCTCCATAATTTACAGCTGCACCATAACACCCAGCATGGTGCTTGGTGATTGGATGGTGCTGTGTGCCCTGGGCCACACGGATATGGGTGTCTGTAAGACTTTGTTTGACACTTATGTTCCTGGAAGGCTGTTGCTTTGTTACTTATTGTCTGAGAAGATGTATGAAACCTGCTCCCAGAGGGGGCCCTGACTCCCAGAGACTACGGCTCTAGCAAGGGATGTAACCATATTAGGATGTGTATGAGAATATCAACAATAAACATTGCAGCACAGCCTTCTCCGCTAGTTATGTTTGCTTGTTTTAACAGGCCTTTAAAAAACAACCTTCCCTTCCAAACATCCTTAAAAGAGAAAAAATACACAGGACAAAAAACAGGGGATGTTGGGGGATAAAGAATCTGCAGAAAGAAAAGTTTAAGCTCTGAAATAAACAGCAGCAGCAGCAGCTCAACGCTGGGTGTAATGTACATTGTATTCTCAGGCCAGCAGTATTACCATTACTTCTAAACAATTGGCTCCAATAACTAGTACCTTGCACCTTTTATTTTTAAAAAGTTTAACTTTGTGAACTAAAGATATTGCCACAGCGTGAAGGCGAAACCGGAGACATATAAAAGGTAGGGGAGGTAGAAGCGGGAGGTGCAGGGGCCAGGGCACCGCAAGCTGCGTCAACACAAACCGGCACACCGCTGTGGAATAGCAGAGTTTGCAAAAATGGGGCCATGATGATGCAGGAGGGACCATTAGGGGTGTCATTACTAACCAGAAAACACCGGAACACATATAGCATTTACTATAATACCTACAGCACCTGTCGGCAGTGGTGATATGTTACAGTAGCCACTCTCCGAATTCACTAGGAACTGCCGACATCACCAATGCCTCATACCTTAGTAGTGTCCCGTGCTCCTACTGAATGAACAGGTAGCATCCTCCTAGACAGTGGCTCAGCCATACAATCAGGGGCGTAACTCCCAGAGGCAATGTGGGCCACATAGTCAGCCATCTCTATCCTAGAAGCCATGCTAACACCTGCAATAGGGGACAGGATGGCTCCCACCTGGTATTGCTTAGGGCTAGGCTGCGGGGAGGGTGGGAGGGTTAGGCACCACCGGGGAGGGTTAGAATTAGGCTGCAGGGAAGAAAAGGTTAGGAATAGGCACCACCGGGAAAGGGTTAGGATTGGGCTGCAGGGACGGGGAGGGGGAGTTATGGTTAGGCACCACCGGGGAGGGTTAGGAATAGGCTGCCGGGAAGAGAGGGTTAGGCTCCAGGGACGGGGAGGGGGGGTTATGATTAGGCACCACCGGGGAGGGTTAGGATTGGGCTGCGGGGAAGAGAGGGTTAGGCTGCAGGGATGGGGGGGGGGGTGGGGAGTTATGGGTAGGCACCACTGGGGAGGGTTAAGATTAGGCTGCGGGGAAGAGAGGGTTAGGCTGCAGGGAAGGGGGGGGGGGGGGGGTTATGGTCAGGCACCACTGGGGAGGGTTAGGATTAGGCTGCGGGGAAGAGAGGGTTAGGCTGCAGGGATGGGGGGGGGGGGGGGGGTTATGGTTAGGCACCACTGGGGAGGGTTAGGATTAGGCTGCGGGGAAGAGAGGGTTAGGCTGCAGGGATGGGGGGGGGGGTATGGTTAGGCACCACTGGGGAGGGTTAGGATTAGGCCGCTGGTTAAAATAAGATTTTACTTAGCGATAAATCTATTTCTCATAGTCCGTAGTGGATACTGGGGACTCCGTCAGGACCATGGGGATTAGCGGCTCCGCAGGAGACAGGGCACAAAAAGTAAGCTTTTAGGATCACATGGTGTGTACTGGCTCCTCCCCCTATGACCCTCCTCCAAGCCTCAGTTAGGTACTGTGCCCGGACGAGCGTACACAATAAGGAAGGATCTTGAATCCCGGGTAAGACTCATACCAGCCACACCAATCACACCGTACAACCTGTGATTTGAACCCAGTTAACAGTATGATAACAACGAAGGAGCCTCTGAAAAGATGGCCCACAACAATAATAACCCGATTTTTGTAACAATAATTATGTACAAGTAATGCAGACAATCCGCACTTGGGATGGGCGCCCAGCATCCACTACGGACTATGAGAAATAGATTTATCGGTAAGTAAAATCTTATTTTCTCTAACGTCCTAGTGGATGCTGGGGACTCCGTCAGGACCATGGGGATTATACCAAAGCTCCCAAACGGGCGGGAGAGTGCGGATGACTCTGCAGCACCGAATGAGAGAACTCCAGGTCCTCCTCAGCCAGGGTATCAAATTTGTAGAATTTTACAAACGTGTTCCCGCCTGACCACGTAGCTGCTCGGCAAAGTTGTAAAGCCGAGACCCCTCGGGCAGCCGCCCAAGATGAGCCCACCTTCCTTGTGGAATGGGCATTTACAGATTTTGGCTGTGGCAGGCCTGCCACAAAATGTGCAAGTTGAATTGTACTACAAATCCAACGAGCAATAGTCTGCTTAGAAGCAGGAGCACCCAGCTTTTTGGGTGCATACAATATAAACAGCAAGTCAGACTTTCTGACTCCAGCCGTCCTGGAATTTTATATATATATATATATATATATATATATTTTCAGGGCCCTGACAACGTCTAGCAACTTGGAGTCCTCCAAGTCCCTAGTAGCCGCAGGCACCACAATAGGTTGTTTCAGGTGAAACGCTGACACCACCTTAGGAAGAAACTGGGGACGAGTCCCAGTTCTGCCCCGTCCGAATGGAAAATCAAATATGGGCTTTTGTAAGACAAAGCCGCCAATTCTGACAATCGCCTGGCCGAGGCCAGGGCCAACAGCATGGTCACTTTCCATGTGAGATATTTCAAATCCACAGATTTGAGCGGTTCAAACCAATATGATTTGAGGAATCCCAACACTACTTTGAGATCCCACGGTGCCACTGGAGGCACAAAAGGGGCTGTATATGCAATACTCCCTTGACAAATGTCTGGACTTCAGGAACTGAAGCCAATTCTTTCTGGAAGAAAATCTACAGGGCCGAAACTTGAACCTTAATGGACCCCAATTTGAGGCTCATAGACACTCCTGTTTTCAGGAAGTGCAGAAATCGACCTAGTTGAAATTTCTTCGTGGGGCCTTCCTGGCCTCACCCACGCAACATATTTTCACCACATGTGGTGATAACGTTGTGCGGTCACCTCCTTCCTGGCTTTGACCAGGGTAGGTATGACCTCTTCCGGAATGCCTTTTCCCTTAGAATCCGGCGTTCAACCGCCATGCCGTCAAACGCAGCCGCGGTAAGTCTTGGAACAGACATGGTACTTGCTGAAGCAAGTCCCTTCTTAGCTCCTGAGGCCATTAGTCCTCTATGAGCATCTCTTGAAGTTCCGGGTACCAAGTCCCTCTTGGCCAATCCGGAGCCACGAGTATAGTTCTTACTCCTCTACGTCTTATAATTCTCAATACCTTGGTTATGAGAAGCAGAGGAGGGAACACATACACCGACTGTTACACCCACGGTGTTACCAGGACATCCACAGCTATCGCCTGAAGGTCTCGTGACCTGGCGCAATACCTGTCCCGTTTTTTGTTCGGGCGGGACGCCATCATGTCCACCGTTGGTCTTTCCCAACGGTTCACAATCATGCGGAAAACTTCCCTATGAAGTTCCCACTCTCCCGGGTGGAGGTCGTGCCTGCTGAGGAAGTCTGCTTCCCAGTCGTCCACTCCCGGAATGAACACTGCTGACAGTGCTATCACATGATTTTCCGCCTAGCGAAAAATCCTTGCAGTTTTGCCACTGCCCTCCTGCTTCTTGTGCCGCCCTTTCTGTTTACGTGGGCGACTGCCGTGATGTTATCCCACTGGATCAATACCGGCTGACCTTGAAGCAGAGGTCTTGCTAAGTTTAGAGCATTATAAATTTGCTCTTAGCTCCAGTATATTTATGTGGAGAGAATTCTCCAGACTTGATCACACTCCCTGGAAATTTTTTTTTTTCCTTGTGTGACTGCTCCCCAGCCTCTCAGGCTGGCCTCCGTGGTCACCAGCATCCAATCCTGAATGCCGAATCTACGGCCCTCTAGAAGATGAGCACTCTGTAATCACCACAGGAGAGACACCCTTGTCCTTGGATATAGGGTTATCCACTGATGCATCTGAAGATGCGATCCGGACCATTTGTCCAGCAGATCCCACTGAAGAGTTCTTGCGTGAAATCTGCCGAATGGAATCGCTTCGTAATAAGCCACCATTTTTTACCAGGACTCTTGTGCAATGATGCACTGACACTTTTCCTGGTTTTAGGAGGATCCCGATTAGCTCGGATAACTCCCTGGCTTTCTCCTCTGGGAGAAACACCTTTTTCTGGACTGTGTCCAGAATCATCCCTAGGACCAGCAGACGTGTCGTCGGAACAACTGCGGTTTTGGAATATTTAGAATCCACCCGTGTTGTCGTAGAACTACTTGAGATAGTGCTACTCCGACCTCCAACTGTTCTCTGGACCTTGTTCTTATCAGGAGGTCGTCCATTTTCTTTGAAGACGAATCCTCATTTCGGTCATTACCTTGGTAAGGACCCGGGGTGCCGTGGACAATCCAACGGCATCGTCTGAAACTGATAGTGACAGTTCTGTACCACGAACCTGAGATACCCTTGGTGAGAAAGGCAAATTTTGGGACATGGAGGTAAGCATCCCTGATGTCCCGGGACACCATATAGTCCCCTTCTTCCCGGTTCGCTATCACTGCTCTGAGTGACTCCATCTGGATTTGAACCTTTGTAAGTGTTCAAATATTTCAGATTTAGAATAGGTCTCACCTAGCCTTCTGGCTTCAGTACCACAATATAGTGTGGAATAATACCCCTTTCCCTGTTGTAGGAGGGGTAATTTTATTATCACCTGCTGGGAATACAGCTTGTGAATTGTTTTCAATACTGCCTCCCTGTCGGAGGGAGACATTGGTACAGCAGACTACAGGAACCTGCGAGGGGGAAACGTCTCGACATTCCAATCTGTACCCCTTGGATACTACTTGTAGGATCCAGGGGTCCTGTACGGTCCTAGCGTCATGCTGAGAACTTGGTAGAAGCGGTGGAGGGCTTCTGTTCCTGGGAATGGGCTGCCTGCTGCAGTCTTCTTCCCTTTCCTCTATCCCTGGGCAGATATGACTCTTATAGGGACGAAAGGACTGAGGCTGAAAAGACGGTGTCTTTTTCTGCAGAGATTTGACTTAGGGTAAAAACCGGTGGATTTTCCAGCAGTTGCCGTGGCCACCAGGTCCCATGGACCGACCCCAAATAACTCCTCCCCTTTATACGGCAATACATCTTTGTGCCGTTTGGAATCTGCATCACCTGACCACTGTCGTGTCTATAAACATCTTCTTGCAGATATGGACATCGCATTTACTCTTGATGCCAGAGTGCAAATATCCCTCTGCGCATCTCGCATATATAGAAATGCATCCTTTAAATGCTCTATAGTCAATAAAATACTGTCCCTGTCAAGGGTATCAATATTTTTAGTCAGGGAATCCGACCAAGCCACCTCAGCTCTGCACATCCAGGCTGAGGCGATCGCTGGTCGCAGTATAACACCAGCATGTGTGTGTATACTTTTTAGGATATTTTCCAGCCTCCTATCAGCTGGCTCCTTAAGTACGGCCCTATCTGTAGATGGTACCGCCACTTGTTCTGATAAGCATGTGAGCGCCTTATCCACCCTAAGGGGTGTTTCCCAACGAGCCCTAACTTCTGGCGGGAAAGGGTATACCGCCAATAATTTTCTATCGGGGGAAACCCACGCATCATCACACACTTCATTTAATTTATCTGATTCAGGAAAAACTACAGGTAGTTTTTTCACATCCCACATAATACCCTTTTTTGTGGTACTTGTAGTATCAGAAATATGTAACACCTCCTTCATTGCCCTTAACGTGTGGCCCTAAAGGAAAATACGTTTGTTTCTTCACCGTCGACACTGAAATCAGTGTCCGTGAGGTAAATGGGCGTTTTACAGCCCCTGACGGTGTTTGAGACGCCTGGACAGGTACTAATTTGATCGCCGGCCGTCTCATGTCGTCAACCGGCTTGCAGCGTGTTGACATTATCACGTAATTCCATAAATAAGCCATCCATTCCGGTGTCGACTCCCTAGAGAGTGACATCACCATTACAGGCAATTTGCTCCGCCTCCTCACCAACATTTTCCTCATACATGTCGACACACACGTACCGACATACAGCACACACATAGAGAATGCTCTGATAGAGGACAGGACCCACTAGCCCTTTGGGGAGACAGAGGGAGAGTTTGCCAGCACACACCAAAACGCTATAATTATACAGGGACAACCTTTATATAAGTGTTCCTCCCTTATAGCATTTAATATATATTCATATCGCCAAATCAGTGCCCCCCCTCTCTGTTTTAACCCTGTTTCTGTAGTGCAGTGCAGGGGAGAGCATGGGAGTCTTCCCACCAGCATTTCTGTGAGGGAAAATGGCGCTGTGTGCTGAGGAGAATAGGCCCCGCCCCCTTTTCGGCGGGCTTCTTCTCCGGAGTTTGTGATATCTGGCAGGGGTTAAATACATCCATATAGCCTCAAGGGCTATATGTGATGTATTTTTCGCCATACAGGTATTATACATTGCTGCCCAGGGCGCCCCCCCCCGCGCCCTGCACCCTCCGTGACCGCTGTGTGAAGTGTGCTGACAACAATGGCGCACAGCTGCAGTGCTGTGCGCTACCTGATGAAGACTGAAAGTCTTCTGCCGCCTGGTTCCGGACCTCTTCAATCTTCAGCATCTGCAAGGGGGGTCGGCGGCGCGGCTCCGGGACGAACCCCAGGGCGAGACCTGTGTTCCGACTCCCTCTGGAGCTAATGGTGTCCAGTAGCCTAAGAAGCCAATCCATCCTGCACGCAGGTGAGTTCACTTCTCTCCCCTAAGTCCCTCGTAGCAGTGAGCCTGTTGCCAGCAGGACTCACTAAAAATAAAGAACCTAAAAACTTTTTCTAAGCAACTCTTTAAGAGAGCCACCTAGATTGCACCCTGCTCGGACGGGCACAAAAACCTAACTGAGGCTTGGAGGAGGGTCATAGGGGGAGGAGCCAGTACACACCATGTGATCCTAAAAGCTTACTTTTTGTGCCCTGTCTCCTGCGGAGCCGCTAATCCCCATGGTCCTGACGGAGTCCCCAGCATCCACTAGGACGTTAGAGAAAAAGGGTTAGGGTTAGGCTGCAGAGAGGGTAGGGTGTTAGGATTAGGCACCGATGGGGAGGGTTAGGCATAGGCTGTGAGGAGGGGGAAAGGGGATTAGGGTTATGCACCACCGGGGAGAGTTAGGATTAGGCTGCGGGGAGAGATTAGGCTGCAGGGAAGGGGGGGTTAGGGTTAGGCACCACCGGGGAGGGTTAGGATTAGGCTGCGGGGAGAGATTAGGCTGCAGGGAAGGGGGGTTAGGATTAGGCACCACCGGGGAGGGTTAGGATTAGGCTGCAGGGAGAGATTAGGCTGCAGGGAGGGGGGGTTAGGGCTAGGCACCACCGGGGAGGGTTAGGGTTAGGCTGCGGGGATGGTGGGGTGTTAGGGGTAGGCGCTACCGGGGAGGGTTAGGATTAGGCTGCAGGGAAGAGAGGGTTAGGCTGCAGGGAAGGGGGGTTAGGGTTAGGCACCAACATGGAGTGTTAGGGTTAGGCTGCGGGGGTGGAGGGTTAAGGCTTTGCTGA
Source organism: Pseudophryne corroboree (assembly GCF_028390025.1). Classification (NCBI taxonomy): domain Eukaryota; kingdom Metazoa; phylum Chordata; class Amphibia; order Anura; family Myobatrachidae; genus Pseudophryne; species Pseudophryne corroboree. Next base: position 433,981,189 of record NC_086452.1, on the reverse strand, counting down.
GAGAAGGGAAGGCTAGGAGGGTGGGGGGGAAAGGGCTACTATACTTACCCAACCCGTCGGGATTCTCTCCATCGGGATGCTGCTGTTGGTCTTCTGACCGCCAACATCCCGAACGCCAGGCACGCGTATCACACCCCTTTGTCTTTCTACCTTGCTAAATTCTAGTGATGCTCAATGCGGTCCCTACACATGCGGAAACAGCCCTTCTATACAGCTGCGATGCATCATGACTGATATCGCAGCGGCTTGTTAAATAGGCCCCTTCATTCCTATAAGAAACCATGTACACAGACTCCGAGAACAGCAGGGATTCCCAGTTTTTCTCCACTCTCTAAAACAATGGAGACATCAGCCAGTATATTTATGTGCAAACCTCAGTAACAAATACATTTGGAGCTTAACAGACATATCAAAATCAATATATCAGACAAACAAGCAGCAGTTCAAAAGTTCAAAGACATGATGTCCAGTCTAACTGTCTTAGCACTCAACCAATAATAACTCGACTCCATCAGTCCTCATTGCCGAGACACTTTCATGGCTTCATTTTCATTAGTCTGTCTCATGGAAAACCGTGTGCTATTTATGTATACGCTAAAATAAATTAGCCATTTCACCAAGCAGTGCGATTCTTATAAAGGACATTAGCACAATACTCTATTTTCCAGTAGGAGTAAATAAATAAATCAATACATGCAATCCAGAGTGATTTGGTTATTGTGTGGCTTCGGCTCTCCCTATAAGTGTTTTATTGGGTTTATTTGTTTCAATAAACGCCGCAGCGGGGCACTCTATTGTACCGAAAACAATCCATCCAACCTTGTTCTTCTAATCTCTTTTCTTCTTTGAATCAGCGTAATACAAACTTTGATCTTGGAAACACAATACCTAATAGTTAATACTTCATATTTTAATGAAAAGAATGTGCATAAACTGATTGTTAGCAAATGTTAGTAACACATGTTGCGCATATCACCAACGCTAAGCAATCCAAAAATAACTTCTCTTTTGGCAGCAAACGTTCGTTATATATGGCGGGGGGGGGGGGGGGGGAAATACCCCATATTTAATGCTTTAGGTTTTTTGGGTTTTTTTTTTTTTGCTTTATTTTGATATATTCAAATTATTTCTGGGCATACATTGTACATTTATTAAAGAAGAATGTACAGTGCATCTGTGAATCTGCATGAGCGAATTAAAAATATTGGGGCAGATGTATTAACCTGGAGAAGGCATAAGGAAGTGATAAACCAGTGATATGTGCAAGGTGATAAAGGCACCAGCCAATCAGCTCCAATATGTAAATTGACAGTTAGGATCTGATTGGCTGGTGCCTTTATCACCTTGCAAATATCACTGGTTTATCACTTCCTTATGCCTTCTCCAGGTTAATACATCTGCCACATTGACTGATAAAAGATGCAGAGTCGTCGGATGCAATATTTTTGGAGTTGCAAAGTAGGGCCGCATCAGCCAGTGTATGCACTGCCGTCCGACTGACATTTCCCCTGTTCCTTCACAGTGGTAGAACCAAGAAAAGTCTCTTCTCCAGGGGAGGAACCCAGATATCATGTGGCTATACGCTATGAGATATCGCATGGTGTATGCCCATGATATCTGCTGGGTAACAGGCGGTCAGATAAAATAAGCGGGATGTAATGCCTTCCGTGTTTGCCGGAGGTACGTGTTGCCGACCGGTCTTGGATGTTTTTGGGTTTTTTTAAATGTTTTCTTCATTTTTTTAAGGAAATATCATTTACAAGGCACGGTTTGCCTTGTAAATGATTGCCGCTTTAAAAAACACCCGAGTTCGTCCGGCATTACATTCTGCCCAATGTCTGTGTATGCCCAGTATTGCACACTTTCTAGTTCCTCTTCTCTAGTCTGCTGAATAGCCCTCACGGGCTATTGTGTATTACAACATCGAACGGACCAACATCTCTGTCTCTCCTCCATCACCATGCCCCATATATACCACACCGTCTACTCCAGCAATAGCTCCGCCTCTTGGTGGCCAGAATTATCCATTACAACTTGACAGACAGCCAAAACTACGAGGGGAACATTAAACGTGATGGCCACGGTGGACCAGCAACATTGTTAATTTTTCTTCAAACCCCATAGAGGGCAAAGGCAAAAAAGAAAAATGTTGAGGGTACCTTATGTGGCAGATACATTACGGTTAGGTTTGGCAGCACATCATACTGAATTGAGTCAACTCCCCCTTGTGTTTCAATTTCTAACAACAATGTTAAAGAAAAGTTACACGAAGCAGGACTTTGTCATATTAGCAAAGCCGACCTGGATTCCTACCTGTGAGGAGAGCTGGCGTGCGGACAGACGACACAAAAAGACATGGAGGCAGAGTTTTATTTGCGGTATTACCTAAAGGTAACCAGTATGTCTTACTTACCGTAAACTAATGTCCAACAAAGTTAGGTAGAACCTGAACCTGTCCCAAACACAGTAGGCAGTGCCCTTGCCAGGGGGCCGGTTGCCTCTGGGTTACCGGTAATAAGCCACCGCAGCACGAGCCACATCTGACGCAGAGACTTTCTATATGAACATGGTTTCGGTGTCAGGACATAAATTGATGTATACCATCAGCGATCACATTCCTGTCTTGCAAAGTCAACAATCCAACCCTATCTATTCTGTAGCATAAACAAAAGAAATACAACGTATATCAGATATTACTTGGCAAGTGAGTGGCAGCGTTTGATGGGTGTCAGTTTAAAAGCTCCTAACCTCACTAATAGCTAAAGTGAGCACAATTAGCTCTTCATTCAGAAGACTACCCATGAGACAAGGGGAATAGGGGAGTAATGACAAGAGAGATCACGTAGAGATCCAGAACTTGCCTTAATAGCAAGAATAATATACCGGTGACAAGGCTTGCACCTCTGCTGTTTATTCATAAAACAATATATAAAGCCGGTATACTATAAAATGTCGCAGACATCATTTACAAAGTGCCTTCAATGTGCCCTGATTTTGCGTTGGATGGCTTGCACTGCCAATGTACCTGCCTCTGGGCATACCTAGCCGCCAACTAGAAACACAAAGTGAAGGAAACAATGGACCTTATTCATTAAGGATTGTAAATTCTGCTAAACAGCAGAATTTACAATTCTTTTGCTCGCATGCTGGGGGGCGCCCACTGCAGGGCAAGGCCGCCCATCATGCAAACTCCCGCCCAGCGATGCGATCACGCTGAAAATGCAATTGAGCAGCAATGTTAGTGTGATCACTGAAATTGAGGATGCCTCCTGCCGGCGCAGCCTGGCTGCAACGGCGGCAGGCCCGCCGCTAATTTTCGTATTAAAGTGGCTGCGTGTGAGGACGTCCATGCCACGCCCCCCATTCGCATGGCAATGCCTTCATTTCGCCAACGCCACCCCCGCAACGCTCCCTCTTGTAAACGGAGCGTTGCCGCCCCGCGAACGCCTCGCAGTTAATGTTAACATTAGTTTTTACTGCGCTCGCACGCGCAGGACGGGCCCTGTTCATGCGCAATAGGGGCCATTGTAAAAACTGCAGTTGGATTGCAATTTGCGATCCAACCTGAATTAGGTCCAAATGTGCGAGGGGAAACAGATCATCAGTCTACCTAGTGCGAGCGCTTCAATCAAAAACATATTGCAGTGTTAAGGGCCCCATACACTAGAACGATATTGCCCAATTTCATCCAATTTCCGGCATTCGGGCCGATATATCGGGGGAAATCGGGTATTTTGGAGGTGCTTCCGATCCGATCCGCGTTCCAGCTCCCCTAGATCGTTAGTGCTGCACTGCACAAGCATGGCTGAGATCGCATACAATATATCGTATGCAAAATGTACCAAATAGTATGGAATCGTATGGAACCACTCCCGGGAGGCTCTCGGAGAAGTTCAAGGAAAATCGCCTCCGACTTCAGCCATCAGACATATCGCTGTAGTGTACGGGGCCCTTTACTACTAAAATAACGCTCAGGTTGGCCTTGTTTGTGGCTTATAATAATATTATTATTGTTTATTTATATGGCAGGCAGCCCCAATTATCGCTTTACGGAGAAAATGTGTCATTCATATCAGTCCATATTCCCAAGTGGTCTCACACACACACACACTTCAGTACCAGAGCAACCCTCGCAAACATGGAGAGAACATACAAACCACACTAATCAGGATCAGGTCGGGATTCGTATTCATGGCCCTAGTGCTGTGAGTTAGCAATGTTGTCCATGGTGCCGCTGTGCTACTCCAATGATATTAAAACGGATTTTGATGTGCACTGTCCCTAATTTTGTCAATATTGTGTATGTGTGAAGCTTGTTGTAACACTGGTCAAAGCGACATATCTAAATGTGGAAGAGAGATCCCAGCAGCTGTATAGGATGAGGCCCAATCACTACCAGCTCGGAGATGATTGTAAGCTTGCGAGCGGGGCCTTCCTACCTCTATGACCGTTTGTTATATCCAATTGTAAAGCGCAACGGAATTGGCTGCGCCATATAAGAAACTGTTAATAAATAATAAATACAATGTACTGCTCCTTCCTGCATGACTGTTACTGACTGGGTGCTATTTTATAACATCAGTAGAGAAAGCAAAACGGCAGCTTGCAATACAAATGTGGTGACTAGATTGCAAGCTTTTGCATCATTCTGGTCCTTAGCCATCCCACGTAATACATTATGGGGGTCATTCCGAGTTGTTCGCTCGAATGCCGATTTTCGCAACGGAGCGATTAAGGCAAAAATGCGCATGCCGAACGTAGGGCGTGTTTGTGACGTGAAACCAGGAACGAAACGTGCTGAGCTGATCGCAGTGTAGGAGTAAGTCTCGAGCTACTCAGAAACTGCTAAGAATTTTCTATTCGCAATTCTGCTACTCTTTCGTTCGCAATTCTGCTATGCTAAGATTCACTCCCAGTAGGCGGCGGCTTAGCGTGCGCAATGCTGATAAAAGCAGCTAGCGAGCGAACAACTCGGAGTGAGGGCCCATAGTACAAGCAAATAAAACACGCTGCTGCTACATAAAAAGGTTGTAATAATTAATAACAATATGATCATAAATAAAAAGAACAGTATTAAGATAACGTGTAGAGCAGTGGTTCTCAAACTGTGTTCCTTGGCACACTGGGGAGCCTCAGGGTACTTGCAGGGGTGACCTGGGTTGGTGGTCCAGGACCAATTGAAATTATTTATGGTCAATGTAATAGCATACCTCCCAACTTTGTCCTGGCTGGAAGAGGGACACACGCGTGGTGAAGCCGTGCGTGCTCCCAAAAAGGGGGCGTGGCTTCACGGAAGGACTCAGGATCGCGAGCCACGCCCTTGTTTTCGTCACTGTGGGGGCATGCCCAGCGCTCTGTGAGCTGCTGGCATGCCCCCTCTCCCTCTGACTCCAGTGAATAGACGCTGTGCGCATACGCACAGCGTCTTTTCACCACTGCCCTGCTAAGCAGGGCAGCGAGAGACAGAGCCTCCGAACTGCCCCCCACCACGGGACACTGCGGCCCGCGGGTGGGACAGCGGAACAGTCCCGCGAAAATCGGGACAGTTAGGAGGTATGGTAATAGGTAAAACCAGTGCCTTTGGCTTCAAATCATAAAATATGAGGACAAACAGAAACAAATCTTTTCCCTTACCACATAAGTGAACCTAAGGATGACATATAAACACAATTTGCTTATTTTAATATTTAATATAATATTTAATGTAAGTTTAATTTAATATTTAATATAAGTTTCTTATATGTCTCAATAAGAAACTTTTGGCTTAGGGGTGCCGTGAAAAATATTCTGATACTCTAGGGCACCATGATTTAAAAAAAATTGGCAACCACTGGTGTAGACTACAAGGTGTTTTACAAGACAGAACATGTAAATGTACCTCTGAATGATAAGTAGGGTATATCAGAAGCAGGAAATCCTGAGACATTTAGATAAAAGTGTCAAATAATGACACAAAATATTCAACATAAAATACAAACTAATAAACAATTATTTCATTTACATGACTGCGAACAGCCTGACCACGAGATCGTCATGCTCCAATGGTTCCAACTTCGGAAATTTAGGACTTTGTCTTGCAAGCAATCAATAGCTGTTCACTTCTTTATTTAACTTTAAACAATACATCTCTAATGGGAAAAATACATATGCACAGAAAACCTGCAAGTATTATTACCCACAATGCCTAGCTGCTGAGGAAGTCCAGAATGCTACATAGTTTTTACAGTTTTTACAGCGAAGCACAGAGTAGTAAGTGTGCTTTACTTCTTCAGCTCCGTTGACAGCGGAGATATTTTTTTCCTAGTTTTTATTAAGACACAGAAGCGCAAGCCCATCTTATTTACTTCTCTTAATATCACCATTTATGATGCTTCAGCACAAGTGCACCACTTAATGCCGTCTCTGTCCTCTGCAGTGACATTGACGCCCATGATGAGAAAAAAAAAAAAAAGTCAAATACTGGAGAAAGCGTATTGGAAATCATGGAGAGATGCGACTGCCTAATTCATTTGATGCTTCTGCAGCTGACAGCTTCCAGAGCAGGTGCTGTATTAAATTGGAAAAAAAAAAAAAAAAAAAGTTGACTCAGTCTTGTTTGCTTTTAAGTCTTAGTCTGGAACCTCCAAAATATATTTTACTCACTTCTTTGGCTGGATTATTGCATTTTTTAAATGATCTACATTTTTGGGCGTTGAGACAATCAACTTTGCTTTTATATATGTATAACTGAACCAAATCAAATTATATGTGTAGCTACTTAGAGCCTGATAAACTGGATTCTGCAAATATTATTTAATCGACAGGGCCCTAACTAGGGTGCTGCAACATGTGTCACTAAACAGGACACCACATGGCAGAGGGCGCTGTTCTGCAGCACCTGTCAATTGTCTGTTTGAATCAATCTCGCTTGCAGCTCCCCGGAATCACCTGCCCACCCCCATCTCCCCCTCACGTCTTTAAGCATCTTCAGTCACACACTCCTTTATTTAAGTAATTAATTAAAAACTGTCATCCTTCCCATATGGGGGCAAATAGCTCCATGAGTAAGGTGTCTGCCTGCAATATTGAAGGTCATGGGTTGGAATCCTGGGTATGATACTATTTTGAAATCTGTGCTTTAAATAAAGACGGATGTGCCTGTTGGTCCTGGGTTTGACTGCTAAGAAATGTGGGATTTAAAATAAAATAAAAGATAATGTAAATAAATGACATAGAGCTTTCAAATTAGGTGTATAAATGATGGTTTAAGAGGATTGGTGTCAAAAACCATTTTCTTGGGAAAGTTCTGTAAGTACAGATGTTCTCTATTTACTTGTGAGCTTGGAGACTATTTACTAAGAGTCGGCAATAGAAACAGTGATTTTCTCTCAATTTCTAATGATTTTTGCTCATCGCAGCAATACAAAATATTGGTGATGTCAGTTGCAGCGGAGGGATTTCATTTCTGCACATGCGTCCAAGCCGCACTGCGAAATGCGTCCAGAGTCTGTGCGCACAGATTTGCAGTCGCAATTGAGAAGCACGGGAGATGAGTGTTCTCAGAAACGTTTAGAAAATGTATTGGATGTTCCTGGATGGTGGCTAAGCGAACGCAAGGAGACGCAGCAGATTCGTTCACATAACAGGTCATATTCAGACTGAAAATCTCCCACTGTCATAGAGCTGGTGAAAGTTTGGATGGTGCATCTAAAGATGTGCAACTTTTAAACGATGGACACACAGGACAGCTGAGTCATGTGCTGCTCCCTGGTGATACCAACTGGCAACGGCAAGTGCACTGACTGTCTCTTCGTCTGATAGGATGACAGCCGCAGAGAGCCCTGCGAAAGCTATTGCTGGCAATATCTAGAACCGGACGGCAATACTGTGACCTTGGTAACTAGGTTTCCAGTAAAAATATGCCTTATAGTAAGCAGTAACCTAACTTTTAGTTTCAATGTTTAGTATATTTTTGTACGACAAACTCCATTTAAAAAAAAAAAGCATGACGTTCTGGTGGTGGCTAGCTGGTATCCCGTGATCGTGTAGCGGGAGTGAGAGATGGTTACCTGAGAGGGGGCGAGGAGAAGATCAGATCTACAAGGGTGTGAAGTTGAGTATTTACAGATTAGATTTGAGGGTTTATTTGATGAGCTTTGATTTGTAGAATCACTGATTTGCAATTTTTGTGATATTAAAAATACCTCTGGTGTGGGGTGGTGTTCTAAGAGTTTATAAGTGATGTTGAGTAAATGGAATTTGTTTCTGGAGGACAGGGAGATCCAGAGTTGGGAGTGGTACGGTGGAATTGTAGAAGACAGGTCCAACTCGTTACAAATGTCCAGATGTTTGGGGGTTTTCTTATTAATTTCTGCTACATGTAGAGATTTGTAAAAGTGTATTTTCCTGCATCAGTTTAATCCAGTGGTTGCCAAACCTTTTTGAATCACGGCGGCCTAGTGCAGGCATTCCCAACCGCGGTCCTCAAGGCACACCAACAGTGCAGGTTTTAGTGATATCCAGGCTTCAGCACAGATGGCTAAATCAAAATAACTGAGGTGCTAATTAAGTCACCTGTGTTCAAGCCTGGATATCCTAAAACCAGGACTGTTATAGGCCCTACACACAGGCCGATCCGCCGCCGAGCTGCCCGACGGCGGATACGGCGACGGGCGATTTGGCGGCGGAGGGGCAGTGACGAGGGGAGTGAAGTTTCTTCACTCCCCCCGTCACCCGGCTGCATTGAAGTGTAGGCAAATATGGACGAGATCGTCCATATTGGCCTGCATGCACAGCCGACAGGGCACCAGCGATAAACGAGCGCGGGGCCGCGCATCGTTCATCGCTGGTGCCTCCACACTGCACGATATGAACGTTATCTCGTTCATTAATGAACGAGATCGTTCATATCGTGCAGTCATGTCGGCCAGTGTGTAGGGTCCATAAGTGTGACCGAGGTTGGGAAACACTGCCCTAGAGCACAGGTTCTCAAACTCGGTCCTCAGGACCCCACACAGTGCATGTTTTGCAGGTCTCCTCACAGAATCACAAGTGAAATTAATACACCTGTGCACTTGCTGGGTGACCTGCAAAACATGCACTGTGCGGGGTCCTGAGGACCGAGTTTGAGAACCTGTGCCCTAGAGTATCAGAATTGTTTCACGGCACCCCTAGGCCAAACGTTTCTTATTGAGAAAGTTACAAAATTATGTAATGAAGTAAATTGTGTTTATATGTCATCCTTAGGTTCTGTTATGTGGTGAGGGACAGGATTTACTTCTGTTTGTCCACATATTTTATGATTGCCAGACCCAGGACTGCTTGTGCCTTTCACAAGGACCATAAATAATTTGAATTGGTCTTGGACCACCAACCACAGTGCCACAGCACCCAGTAAAGGAACCACTGGTGTAATCATTAATCTAGATTCAATGCATCAAAACTGAACAGTTAAAAAGAATAAAAAGTCCAGCTTCAGCCACTGTACTGTATGTCACCCTTTATATACATGCAAAATGTAATCCTACTGTATAGACAGTGGCATAGCAATACTCCCCGCAAACCCCGCAGCGGCTTGGAGGTGTAGGGTGGCTTGCGAGTGCTGGGGGGTCTGTGGGGCTATTGCTACAATACTGCCTGGACCTGCAAATACTTGTCTGCAGCCCCCATTGAAAATGTCCCTCCCAAAATGTCCACCACCCCAGAGGAGACAGTTTTTAAGGGTGCTAGAGGACGCTGCAGCCATTTTGGGAGGGACACTTTTAATTGGGGTAGGTGCAACAGGACTGCAGACCCGCGGCGGTGGCCAAATGGGAGGAGGATCCCCTGATGACGAGCAGGTACCATGGGAGGGGGGGACCGGTGCACCTGAAACTTTTTGGCCGGGAGATGTGTGTGCTTATTTTATATTAAAACCACTGCCTACAGAGACAAAACACAGAGCAAGGAGTAAAATGTGAGGGGATAGGAGGCACCACTAGCACGCCACAGGTTATATTCCCACTCAGTTGGTGGCGTGGACTCTCCAACCGAGTAGGAATAACCTATGTTGGGATTCTGTCCCATCGGCATTTCACTAGCTGTCGGGAGTCCGAGGTTAGTCTCCTGATCTCTGGGATCCAGACAATTGGTACATTAACTGCATCTCAAATCGACATATTTGGGGGCAACCCTGCAAACTTAAGGATAGATATAGGAGTGGCGGTTATAACTATAGAAGGTCTGTACATCTAATACCAAGATGGATGTAGCAAACCTTCTAAAGAAGACAAGTCAAGGTGTTGACAATAGCAACCAATCAGATTCTAGATATCATTTGTCTAAAACATTCTAGAAAATGCTAGCTAGAATAGGATTGGTTGCTATTGGCTCCTTAACAGTTTGTCCTTCTTAGAAGGATTCATACATCTTCCACCAAATAAACTGTTATTCATATAATAAGGGCATACTTGCCTACTTTCCCGAAACATCAGGGAGGTAACCCGAAAAGTGGGGGGCGCTCCCGACAGACTAGGCAAGTCTCCCGAAGTCACCTGCCCACGGCAGCCTACTTTCCGTCTGAAGTGGGGAGTACTAGCAGCGGATGATGAGATCTGCGCCTGAATCTGGTCATGGTGACCCCGCCTTCTGCATCACGATACTGGTAATCACAGAACAGTCCAGCAGGGTGGAGCCACAATGATGACTGTGATACACCCCCCCCCCCTGCACTACCCACTTTTGTACCACGCCTCTAGCAATGCTAACCTGTCTGCCCCTCCCTGTGTGGGCGGCCTAAAGGTCGGCAATTATGCATTTCGGATTCCTAACAACAATTTATACTACCCAAATATGACACACAAAAGTGTCACAATGAATAAACCTCAAAGTTTTTCCCACCCTTAGATGAGTAAAGTATTGGTTGGTACATGCAGACCTGAAACCCTTACCAAGTGCTTTGCTAAATCTCTCTAACCTCATCCTGTGCTTTTCAGTTATGTGTTATCAAGCAGCTGTTTACAGTTGTGTTGCCCTTGGATACAACACATAGTAACATAGTATCTGAGGTTGAAAAAAGACAATTGTCCATCGAGTTCAACCTATTTGTGGTCTCCTATGTATGATGATTTGACTAAAATTTCTGACTGATGCTGCTGTCAGCCGTTGCATTTTATCCCTATTTATAGTAACTATAATGCATGACTATGCACCATACCCCTGGATATCCTTATCCATTAGGAATTTATCTAACCCATTCTTAAAGGTGTTGACAGATTCCGCCATTACAACTCCCTCGGGCAGGGAATTCCAAACACGTATTGTCCTTACCGTGAAAAAGCCTTTACGCCGTATTGTGTGGAATCTCCTCTCCTCTAACCTGAGCGAGTGTCCACGAGTCCTCTGTGTTGATCTAACCAAAAACAGGTCCCGCGCAAGCTCTGTGTATTGTCCCCTTATATATTTGTAGATGTTGATCATATCCTCTCTTAGTCTCCGCTTTTCCAGTGTAAACATGCCTAGTCTTTCAAGCCTTTCCTTGTATTCCATCGTCTCCATGCCCTTAATTAGTTTGGTCGCCCTCCTCTGTACCTTTTCAAGCTCCAGGATATCCTTTTTGTAGTATGGTGCCCAGAATTGTACACAGTATTCAAGGTGTGGCCTCACTAGTGATTTATATAACGGGAGTATAATACTCTCGTCCCTAGCATCAATACCCCGTTTTATGCATGCTAATATCTTATTAGCCTTCTTTGCTGCAGTCCTACTTTGGGTACTACTGCTTAGCTTGCTATCTATGAGGACACCTAAGTCCTTTTCCAGTACAGAATCCCCTAATTTTACCCCATTTAGTAGGTAGGTGTAATTTTTGTTCTTGTTACCACAGTGCATTACCTTACACTTGTCTGTGTTGAAGCGCATTCTCCATTTGGCTGCCCATGCTTCTAATTTAACTAAGTCGTTCTGAAGAGACTCGGCATCCTCCTCTGTATTTATAGCCTTACACAATTTGGTATCATCTGCAAAAATTGACACCATGCTCTCTAGACCTTCTGTTAGGTCGTTAATGAAAATATTGAACAATAGCAGTCCTAATACTGAGCCTTGCGGCACACCACTTAGCACTTCAGTCCAAGTTGAAAAAGATCCATTAACCACAACGCGCTGCTTCCTATTATCTAACCAGTTTGTGACCCAAGTGCATATTGTGCTTCCTAGCCCTGATTCTTGTAGCTTGTAGATAAGTCTCATGTGTGGTACAGTATCGAACGATTTGGCAAAGTCTAAAAAGATTACATCCACGTCTTTACCCTGATCTAGGTATGCGCTTACTGTTTCATAAAAGCCAAGTAAGTTGGTTTGACAGGATCTGTCCTTCATAAACCCATGTTGATTCCTTTTAATTACCTTATTGGTTTCAAGGAACTTCTGAATACTATCTCTTAGAATACCTTCCAATACTTTCCCCACTATAGATGTAAGACTAACTGGTCTATAATTACCTGGTTCAGCTTTACTTCCCTTTTTGAATATAGGCACTACTTCCGCTATACGCCAGTCTTTGGGGACCATACCTGATATAACTGAATCCTTAAAGATCAAAGATAGCGGTTTTGCCAGTTCAGAGTGAAGCTCCATTAGAACCCTTGGATGAATGCCATCGGGCCCTGGTGATTTATTAATCTTTAAATGTTTTAATCGGTCACAGACTACTTCCTTGCTTAAATAAGTACCTATCAGCGTGATATTCTCATTATTGAGATTGTGTGTCAGTCCCTGAATTGGGTCCTCTCTAGTGAATACTGTTGAAAAAAACTCATTTAGTGTGTCCGCTATGTCATTATCATTTTTCTTAAGACTCCCAACTTGTCTTTTAAAGGGCCTATACTCTCCTTCTTTAATCTCTTGCTATTAATGTATGTAAAGAATTTTTTGGGATTCGCTTTGCTTTCCTTTGCTACTAGTTTTTCAGTTTCTACTTTAGCCTCTCTTATTTCCTTTTTGCAAATTTTGTTACATACTGTACTCTCTTTACATACAGCTGTATATTGTAAGCCACCCTGACTGATCATATAGTATAAAGTCATAGCAGATAAGCACAAATGGAAGTAAAAGTTGCATAAGGGCAGACAAGACAAAACAAATAAATGTATTTACTTGTTAGAAATAAAATTAAAAAGATATTCACAGATAAAGCCATACAGTTCCTGTCACACTAACGGCGATATGAAGTTATACTAGGGGGTAGATTTACTGGGATCCGGTCTGAAGATCGACAGTGTCTAGGTCGACCACTATGGGTCGACAGGGTCAGAAGGTCGACATGTGCTAGGTCGACAGGTCAAAAGGTCGACATGAGTTTAAAAAAAATTTTACTTTTTCATACTTAACTATCCACGTGGACTATGATTGGAACGGTAATCTGTGCCGAGCGAAGCGAGGCACCTTGCCCAAAGCATGGCGAGTGAAGCAAGCCATGCGATGGGACACGGTGCACTAATTGGGGTTCCCGGTCACTCTATGAAGAAAACGACACCAATAAAACATAAAAAACTCATGTCGACCTTTTGACCTGTCGACCTAGAACATGTTGACCTTCTGACCCTGTCGATCTAGTGACTGTCGACATATAGTGGTCAACCTAAATATTGTCGACCTAGACACTGTCGATCTAATGATCCACACCCAGATTTACTATGCCTTGGCAAGATCCTTGTAGTGCCACAATAGAGTGTCTCCAGCTGAGTTGTGTCTCAGTAGGATGTACTTCTCTTTTGCTGTCTCAGTGCAGAGTGCTGGGGAAACTTTTCTCTACCGCTCTACAAAACGTCAAAACAAGCTCTCAAGACCCACTTCTTCACCAAACCCAGTCATCTCTCACCCTAAGACCCCTGTTCCACACTCACTGTCTACCCCATCTGTGTCATCCCTGTCTGTCTGCCCCTCTCCTTTAGCAGGGCCGGATCTAGGGGGGGCAAAGGGGGCGACCGCCCCCCCCCCCCTAACAGTCATAGCCACGCCCACTTTTGAGCAGAAGAGAGCTCTCCCGGGGAGAGCCTGAGGCAGAACGATGTGCTGCAGCTTATACCACAGCAGCACAGAGGAGCCAGGAGAGCAAGGGTTACAGAGCATTTGCCCCTCACTTGCTGGTGTGTGGGAACTAGGGCTAATAAATACAATTACCCCATAGCACAGTCACATGTACATAGAACAATCACAAAGCTCTATCTCAGTCTCACTCAAAAAGTTCAGTCAGAATTGAGAGAGGAGGAGTTAGGATTGCAGATGGGAGGAGTTGGGACTGTAGAGGGAGGAGTCAAGATTAAACCGTAAACCGCCCCCCCCCCCCCCCCTAAAGAAAAGTCTAGATCCGTCCCTGCCCTTTAGAATGTAAGCCCTCACAAGCAGGGCCCTCTTCCCTCATGTGCTTATCCTTTTCTTAATTAAACCATCTTCTTCTCCAGTGGTTCTCAAAATGTGTGTCGTGGCACCCTGGGCTGCCTCGGAGTACTTGCCTTGGGTTGGTGGTCTAGGACCAATTCAAATTATTTATGGTCAATGTAACAGGCAAAACCAGTGCAGGTGGCTGGCAATCATTAGATATATGTACACAAACAGAAGCAAATCGTATCCCTCACCACACAGTTGACCTTCGGATGACATATAAACACAATTTAATTAATTTAATATTTATTTTTAAATTTCTCAATAAGAAACTTTTTGGCCTAGGGGTGCCATGAAATAAATACTGATACTCCAGGGCGCCGTGATTCAAAAAAGGGGAACCAGTGTACTACTCCATACTCCCTTCCAGGGCACCAAATCCGCAATTTTCTGCCACCTTAATACTTATTTCAGTCTCATCTGCTGACGTAGCTAATTTATTTATCCTGTACTTGTCCTATATTGTCTTCAACTGTAAGTCACTGTTTTCCTGTCTTAATTATTAGTTTATGTACTCTGTAGTTGCCCGCTGCGGATCCCTTGTGGAGCCATATAAATAAAGTATATTAATAATAATAATTATATATATATATATATATATATATATATATATATATATTTATTGACATAATTTTTTTTTCACACATGCGTTACTCCTTAATGATGTCTGACCGTCTACGCCAGTCCAAGGGTTTTGATCAAAGTTCCATAAATAAATAATTAATTACATTGCAAATTATTGGTACCAACCAAAACATTTTATCTTAACACAAGTAGACAAAAATATTTAACAAAAACATTATCTCCAAACTTTTCACAGTTTATTGTTTATCTTTTCAGCCAATCTGTTTATTTTCTTCCACACAAACCATAGACACAAAAAAATAAAAATAAAATAAAGGAGAAGCAAAAAACATCTGTGCAAGATTTTCTATGAAAAAAATAAAATAAAAATCGATTTAAACTGGGCTCCATATGTCTTTTGTTTCCCAGAGAATGTCTTCTGCAGAAACAACAGCAAAGCACAGAGGAGTGAGGAGAATGCAATAATGTAAACACTTCTGACATGTGGCTGTGTACATATAAATATGCCCTTTGCTTCAAGCAGCCGATTTCAATAACAATAACACTATATTGTATATTTAGATGGGATTTTCAGCTTTCATGGTTTCTCACACTTGTAATGATTGTTTAAGCTTTTTTACTTTACAAAAGAAAAAATAATCAAAAAGTACATTAAAAATGAAAGTTTTTTTTTTAAATTCTTTTATAAAATTGAGGCTTTTTTTTTAATTCTTGAATATTCTGCCATAACGATTCCAGGATATCTCAGTGCCAAGCCATCCATTGTACTTCACAACCTCCAAAGAAGATACTCAACTGGTATGTGATGTGCAAGTCTGCAATGTCCTGCGATGGTGGCTGCTCAGTATGTGATGTATAAGGCTGCAATGTCCTGCGATGGTGGCTGCTCAGTATGTCATGTACAAGGCTGCAATGTCCTGCGATGGTGGCTGCTCAGTATGTCATGTACAAGGCTGCAATGTCCTGTGATGGTGGCTGCTCAGCATGTGATGTATAAGGCTGCAATGTCCTGCGATGGTGGCTGCTCAGTATGTCATGTACAAGGCTGCAATGTCCTGCGATGGTGGCTGCTCAGTATGTGATGTATAAGGCTGCAATGTCCTGCGATGGTGGCTGCTCAGTATGTCATGTACAAGGCTGCAATGTCCTGCGATGGTGGCTGCTCAGTATGTGATGTATAAGGCTGCAATGTCCTGCGATGGTGGCTGCTCAGTATGTGATGTACAAGGCTGCAATGTCCTGCGATGGTGGCTGCTCAGTATGTGATGTACAAGGCTGCAATGTCCTGCGATGGTGGCTGCTCAGTACGTGATGTACAAGGCTGCAATGTCCTGTGATGGTGGCTGCTCAGTATGAGATGTATAAGGCTGCAATGTCCTGCGATGGTGGCTGCTCAGTATGTGATGTATAAGGCTGCAATGTCCTGCGATGGTGGCTGCTCAGTATGTCATGTACAAGGCTGCAATGTCCTGCGATGGTGGCTGCTCAGTATGTGATTTATAAGGCTGCAATGTCCTGCGATGGTGGCTGCTCAGTATGTCATGTACAAGGCTGCAATGTCCTGCGATGATGGCTGCTCAGTATGTGATGTATAAGGCTGCAATGTCCTGCGATGGTGGCTGCTCAGTATGAGATGTATAAGGCTGCAATGTCCTGCGATGGTGGCTGCTCAGTATGTGATGTACAAGGCTGCAATGTCCTGCGATGGTGGCTGCTCAGTATGTGATGTACAAGGCTGCAATGTCCTGCGATGGTGGCTGCTCAGTATGTGATGTATAAGGCTGCAATGTCCTGCGATGGTGGCTGCTCAGTATGTGATGTATAAGGCTGCAATGTCCTGTGATGGTGGCTGCTCAGTATGAGATGTATAAGGCTGCAATGTCCTGTGATGGTGGCTGCTCAGTATGAGATGTATAAGGCTGCAATGTCCTGTGATGGTGGCTGCTCAGTATGAGATGTATAAGGCTGCAATATCCTGTGATGGTGGCTGCTCAGTATGAGATGTATAAGGCGGCAATATCCTGTGATGGTGGCTGCTCAGTATGAGATGTATAAGGCTGCAATGTCCTGTGATGGTGGCTGCTCAGTATGAGATGTATAAGGCTGCAATGTCCTGTGATGGTGGCTGCTCAGTATGAGATGTATAAGGCTGCAATGTCCTGTGATGGTGGCTGCTCAGTATGAGATGTATAAGGCTGCAATGTCCTGTGATGGTGGCTGCTCAGTATGAGATGTATAAGGCTGCAATATCCTGTGATGGTGGCTGCTCAGTATGAGATGTATAAGGCGGCAATATCCTGTGATGGTGGCTGCTCAGTATGAGATGTATAAGGCTGCAATGTCCTGTGATGGTGGCTGCTCAGTATGAGATGTATAAGGCTGCAATGTCCTGCGATGGTGGCTGCTCAGTATGTGATATACATGGCTGCAATGTCCTGTGATGGTGGCTGCTCAGTATGAGATGTATAAGGCTGCAATGTCCTGTGATGGTGGCTGCTCAGTATGAGATGTATAAGGCTGCAATGTCCTGTGATGGTGGCTGCTCAGTATGTGATATACATGGCTGCAATGTCCTGTGATGGTGGCTGCTCAGTATGTGATGTATAAGGCTGCAATGTCCTGTGATGGTGGCTGCTCAGTATGAGATGTATAAGGCTGCAATGTCCTGCGATGGTGGCTGCTCAGTATGAGATGTATAAGGCTGCAATGTCCTGTGATAGTGGCTGCTCAGTATGTGATGTATAAGGTTGCAATGTCCTGTGATGGTGGCTGCTCAGTATGAGATGTATAAGGCTGCAATGTCCTGCGATGGTGGCTGCTCAGTATGTGATATACATGGCTGCAATGTCCTGTGATGGTGGCTGCTCAGTATGAGATGTATAAGGCTGCAATGTCCTGTGATGGTGGCTGCTCAGTATGAGATGTATAAGGCTGCAATGTCCTGTGATGGTGGCTGCTCAGTATGTGATATACATGGCTGCAATGTCCTGTGATGGTGGCTGCTCAGTATGAGATGTATAAGGCTGCAATGTCCTGTGATGGTGGCTGCTCAGTATGAGATGTATAAGGCTGCAATGTCCTGTGATGGTGGCTGCTCAGTATGAGATGTATAAGGCTGCAATGTCCTGTGATGGTGGCTGCTCAGTATGTGATATACATGGCTGCAATGTCCTGTGATGGTGGCTGCTCAGTATGTGATATACATGGCTGCAATGTCCTGTGATGGTGGCTGCTCAGTATGTGATGTATAAGGCTGCAATGTCCTGTGATGGTGGCTGCTCAGTATGTGATATACATGGCTGCAATGTCCTGTGATGGTGGCTGCTCAGTACGAGATGTATAAGGCTGCAATGTCCTGCGATGGTGGCTGCTCAGTATGAGATGTATAAGGCTGCAATGTCCTGTGATGGTGGCTGCTCAGTATGTGATATACATGGCTGCAATGTCCTGTGATGGTGGCTGCTCAGTATGTGATATACATGGCTGCAATGTCCTGTGATGGTGGCTGCTCAGTATGTGATATACATGGCTGCAATGTCCTGTGATGGTGGCTGCTCAGTATGTGATGTATAAGGCTGCAATGTCCTGCGATGGTGGCTGCTCAGTATGTGATGTATAAGGCTACAATGTCCTGTGATGGTGGCTGCTCAGTATGAGATGTATAAGGCTGCAATGTCCTGTGATGGTGGCTGCTCAGTATGAGATGTATAAGGCTGCAATGTCCTGCGATGGTGGCTCGTAAGTTTGTGATGTAGAAGACTGCAATGTCCTGCGATGGTGGCTGCTCAGTATGAGATGTATAAGGCTGCAATATCCTGTGATGATCGTAAGTTTGTGATGTAGAAGACTGCAATGTCCTGCGATGGTGGCTCGTAAGTTTGTGATGTAGAAGACTGCAATGATGTTGGGCTGTTTGTTAATTATGTAACTGACATTTGTGATGTTCTGTACAGCTACAGGTTCTGTCACAAAGCTAAGAACAACAATCAGTCTTATCTCCAATATCGGAAGTCGTAATAAAATCATGTCAAACTTTACTTAAGTTAAGTAGGTCTTTCACACGTTGAGAAGTTTTTAATTTTTAGTTACCACTTTTTTTTTTTTTACCTTGCTTTTGGATGAAAAGAAAATGTCATCTCTATGGGTCAGAGACATTCTGCATTGAAAAGGTATGAAGACAGCACACCCTGCGTGGTATGTCCACCCGTTATTATAAACTTGCCTACCCTACACATAATATACCGTTGTGTGGAAAGCTGGGACCAATACGAGTCAGGTAACCGTCATTATACATTCACACCGGGGAGCAAACCTTGGCTGAGATATTAACAAGATCTTAAATTGTGACACAAAAGCTAAATATAGGGAAGAAGTTGTTACAAGGATCAGTGCCTTCACTTTACTGCAAGTTCAATACACATTGCTGAGTGGGATTGAATCTTTATGGTTTTAATGGCACTATTTAGTGACTTTGACAGCAGAAAAATCAATTAAGTATACAATATCACACTGTCATTTCAATTCAACACAGATAAAATTAAGTTAAATCCTTCTCTACTCCACTACAAAGTTTGGCACAATGAAACGCGCTGGAATTAACCCCTTGTGAGCATTGGCACAGACCGTTACATCCTGGTATAAAGGCTAGAGAACACAAAAGTTTAAGTGTGGACTAAGAGCATCTAAGCGACACTTTTATAACTTACCAAGGAAATACCAACGTGCAGGGAATCATTGATTAAATTTGAGGACAATGGTTCAGCAAATCGGGGAGGAAGATATGAATTGTATTAATAAGCCGTACTATCCATGGATGCCTCATCTATAATGGGCACGGGGACAGTACTGTAAATAAGACGCGACACTGGCAGCGATGGTTGAGAAAGTTGGTACCAGGTGGGAGTTGGCAACAAATTCCTTGGAATAGGTAAGTATGAGAGAGAGTAACACTACTGGAATGCTTCATCTGCCCTCTGTCTACCAATGAAACGCGTAAGGCTGCATGAAAGAATTTGAAAAGCCTCAACTGTGACTGACAAGGAACATGAAAAAATATAATCAAAAATCTATTTGATGGCAATGCATATAAGGAATAGGAAGATGTACTGAAAAGGTTGAAAAGAAAATATTACTTTCTCATAAATCCAAAAAGACAGGTCTAGCCACAAAAGCTGCACTCAGATAATGGAGTAGGACGCAGATCAGAAAGGTACCACTGCTCTGAACAGATACTTTACTTTGCAGGTGCAATGATAGGTTACAACTTGTGATAATTAAACACATCTCTATTCATCTCGTAGGATGACGTGGGTCTCATGGCAAAAAGTTTCACTCTGCTTTATTCACATTTGTTGAATGTCAGGTGATTAAAAACCGCGAACAGCATTTTTGGACAAAATTATGTAGAATTCAGGACCCAGTCTCTGAAATATAAGAGTCAAGACTGAGGGGTCTATGAATTAAGACTTGGGGGTATATTCAATTAGTGCCGAATTTTCAGACAGTCAGAAATTCGGCACCAATTCGACCTGTGTGTATTCCATAGCGGGCGTTTACACCCATTTTTTTATCTATTTTCGTCCATGCCGTTTCACTTTCTTTTTTTGTCGAATTGGCATGAGCGGAAATTGCACCAAAAAATGTCCGAATTTGCCAAAACACGTGTATTGGCGGCGAATTCACCCATACACGTGGCTTTCACCAGTGCCATAGTTTTCAACCAGTTGAAAAAACGGCACGGCCATTGAGTATGTCGAATGTAAATTCGACCTAATAACTGGCGAAAAAACTGCACTAACTGAATACTCCCCTCGAAGAGAGAAAGTGGGCGGAGATAAAATACCAACCAACCAGCTCCTAACTGTCATTTTTGAAAGCCAGTCTGTAACATGGCAGGTAGAAGCTGATTGGCTGGTGCAGATGTAGCCACGCTCAGCTTTGCGGCATAGCTGGCACTATTACGCACGCGGGGGTCCATAGGAATTAATAGAGAGAATGTCGGCTGCGAATAGTCGCAGCCCGGAGCATCATGCAGCAAGCCGCATCGTGGCAAAGCTGAACATGGCTACATCTGTACTTTCACTCTGTCCACTTTTCTAAGTTCTTAATATTTAGTTCACTCTAAGTAGAAAATTAAAATGACCACATACCGGGGCTGATTCCCAAGGAGGACGTATTTGTAATTGAATTGCCCTCCTGTGACCTGGGAAATAAGGCAGCTTATCACCGGCTGAGAGTTTGGCCTCAGTAAGTGAAGGGGAAGCAGTCACAATGCCGGTGCTTGAAATCCCGATGCCAGAACATCACTTGGAATGCCAATGCCGGAATCTCGAATGTGAGTATGCCAGGGTCTCCTAGGTTTTTGCTGCGGGAAGGGGGGGGGTTAACTTTAGGCCGCGAGGAGAGGGTTAGGGTGCGGGGAGGGGGGTTAGGTTTAGGCACCACTGGGGAGGGTTAGGCCGCAGTGGGGGGGGGGGGGGGGTTTAGGGATCGGCTGCGGGAAGAAAGGGTTAGGGGGGAGGGTAAGCATCCTTACCCAACGCCTGTCAGGATGGCGGTATCAGTCTTATAACTGCCGGCATTCCAAACGCCAGTATCCCATACCACACCCCAATGAAGTACCCTGGGCAACTGCCTTTTAAACTCACGTCGACTTCTCAGTCATATATTTGCAGCTAATATGTACTTTATTAGACAATTATTAAGCTCTCACAAAGAGGACGAAGAAAGTGGAACAGCAACACTATAGGTCACACATGGTATAACAACAACACATCTCCGAGAAATGGGATTATCAGCATATGCCCATGGTTTACTGTACAAATGATCTCTTTTTTGCAAAACTTCACATAATTAAAAAATGAATATATCTAGATTTATGACTCATAAAACAGGTATTGTATGCAATAGCCCTCACTCACACGCAATGTAGCCCTCTGGATATGATTGTTAATATTTAAAAGGATTCATCAATTTTATATATCTAGATTAAAATTTGAATGCTAATTCGCGTTATTAAAAATGAACCTTCTAAATGTACAGACGTCAATCCCGCGGAAAGGCGCCCGACCTGGTAACAAGCTGGCATTATAAGATACAAATAAATACATGTCAAATAAAAAAGCATTTGTACAAAGTCAAGGTATGTAATGCTAGCAGGACTGGAACTAAAACCCTGTCGGCAGCTGAGTATTAAATATACATAAAATGCAAATTCATTTGCAAAAAAAGATAGAAACAACAGCACAATGTCATTTATTTTAATGTGACACCAACCTTTATTCTGCGTTACTGCCAAAAAAACATATTCATTAGGTACAGCACCAATCTGCAACACGTAAATAAATTACATTCATTTCAAAAGATTTCATGGGTCACCAGGGATAACTAAAAAGGCAATTATATAAAGCTGATGCGGTTTTGAGAAACAAATGACATTTTCTGCTTCTTGGTGCTTGGTAATTTTACTGGAGTAGAATTAGGAATCTTCTCTTTTCAGGAACAGGCTAAGAAATCATCGTTGTCTTAAAAGTGTTCTGCTCAATTCCGGGTCTGCAGAACTTGGTATTAAAAGTAAATATTAATCAAATAAAAAATTCTCATTAGGGTCGTCGCATAAATAGAAGGCTCCAGGTTTCTGTCAAAAATTACAAAGTCCATAAGAATACACAGATGTTCAGGATGTTTGCAGATCCCGTAATTCTAGTATTTGAGCTTCTACAGGAAAATATAGAATATAAAGAAGGGATCAGTATGAAATACCTCCGATCAAAATCCCGGACAACAATTGACAGGCGGTCAAAATCCCGACAAGGTCAAAATACCGATATTTAAAATATTGACAAGGTCAAAAAAACGTCGTTTAAAATGTCGACCGGTCAAAAAGTTGACACAAGTTTTTCATTGTTTTTTGGTGTGTATGTCAACATAGGTTGACATGGACACCGTATAAGTGTAACGCGTCCCCTCGCATGGCTCGCTGCGCTCGGCACACTATTATATTCCCCCTCCAGGTACACTGGGATAGTCAAGTATGAGCAAGTCGGTTTCAATAAATAAATAAAAAATCCTGAAAAACCCATGTCGACTTTTTGACCTGTCGACATTTTAAATGTTGGTATTTTGACCTTGTCGGTATTTTACATGTTGGTATTTTGACCTCGTCTGGATTTTGACCGTTGGTCAATGGTTGTCAGGATTGTGACCATCGGGATTTTGATTGTAGGTAAATTGACCGCATCCCATAAAGAAGTGACTAATACGCCATCACATGCATGAAATAGCGGGTTGGGTTTGTGTGACTAGCGATCTGTAGACTGCCGGACGCCATACCGATGGCGTGATCCCGACTGTTAGATGGCCGGCGGGATGGGGGGGGGGGAGATCACAACGAAGGCCCTTGCGGGCTTGCTGCACTCACCACTCAACAGGCTTGGCGGCTCTCTGTGTTTGCCATAGGTTCTATTCCCACTCTATGGGTGTCATGGACACGAGTGGGAATAGTTCCTGTTCGGCGGCATGCCGACCAGCGGGATATTCGGGGTGCGGGATCCTTGCGTCTGTATTGTGACCGTCAGTCGGTCACATAACCGCATCCAGAAATAACTCCTGTTTATACTTCTATCCCCCTACCCCCCGCAGCAGGCTATTTTGGGATTGAGGTGATTCTTTAACTAAGCAGGCAGAGTTTGAATGACATCTTTGTAACCTTGTGCAGACTGCAATGTGTGGATAGGTGGATTCAAATGGGTGGAGCCAGTGATGTCACTAATGGAGGGCGACATTTATTAAGCAGTGATAAGAGTGGAGAAGTGAGCCAGTGGAGATGTTGCCCATGGCAACCAATCAGCACTGAAGTAACATCTATAATTTGCATACTATAAAATGATACAGAGCTGCTGATTGGTTGATGGGGCAACTTCTCCACTGGCTCACTTCTCTGCTCTTATCACTGCTTAGTAAATGTCCCCCTTAGGCTCAGGTGTTTGATCTGTATGAAGACCCATTAGGACACTGCTCTAATGATGTGGGAGGAGCCTAAAGGAAACAGTGGAAAGCGAATGCTTTCCTGGAAACAGAGCTCTGTTGTTAACATATGAAAAGTTACATTTTAGATAGCGTGCAGCGATTCTGTCTCTGAAAAAAAAAAACATGTTTACATCAGGGAGGGGTTCTTAGGTACTCAGAAACCCCCTCTGCGTGCGCCATTGGATGCTATAATAACAAAATGAAACTGAATGGATGAACATGAGCCTTAACTACAGTATGTTGTGATCTATTCTTCATCCAAACTGCAGCACATTAAGCTCTATTTACTAAGCCTTGGCTGGAGATAAAGTGGCTGCAGATAAAGTACCAGCCAATCGGCTCCTGTCAATTTCCAAACACAGCCTGTGACATAGCAGTTAGGAGCCCTAAATCATAATAGACCCCTTAATCATAGTGAATGTTGGGGTGGTTTATGTGGCTGGGGTGGAACAGCCTTTGAGATCTGACTATCATATCGTCCGTATAATTTACCCAACTACATTTCCTAATTGACCTCTCCCCCCTAAGGCAGAATTGGTAGGGAGCAAAGGATGGAGAGAAGGGACAGTAACGCCCCTGAGGGAACCCCAACAATTCTATAACTAGATCCTGGTACTTAGTGTAAGTGGCACTGCTCTCATAGGATAACAGCTGCGGCCTCGGTCACAGTGTCTCCTGCTGCATTAAGCACAAAGTGGGGGATGTAAGGAATTAATCCACCTGAATGACAAACTAGCGAGTTTTAAACGGGAGGTTTCTATAAATGCATGTCACTTAAGAGAAAGAATTTTTTATATATATAGAATTATTATGAATAATTATTACTATTGTACAATCTATCTTATTGCTACAGGCTCTACTCATCCCACTTATTTTTGCTTATTTTGGAATAAGATGACTGCGATGGCTGAGATTAAAAATAACAGTTATAGATAATAGATGAAATGTAGGTTTTGTTTTTTTCTAATCCATCTCCTAGTCTTGGGGATAAAAAATCTCCAGATATCACGTCCGCATGCCCACCAAGAAGGGTCCATTTACAGGCACATGTCAACACGCAATGGGGAACGAAAAAATGTCGCTTCCAGATACTGGGAAAACCTCAGTTCGGCTCGCCAGAGGCAGAGCCCCTCACAAAAAACTTTATAACAGTGGTTTCCCTTTAAGGTTAGTGTTCCACAGCAGTGGGAAGATTCCCTGCCATAGAAAGCACTGTGTCGCTGGTAGCTGATCAGGGACGCTTTCCTCGGTGATACCTATAAGACAGCCCGAGGGCTGTGCAGCTTATCACAATGTTTAAGCGGCATTTGGAAGCCTGCAAAGTACATTACTGCTAGTAACAGCTCATGAAAAATACAGTGAAAAACTGCTAGTGGCAGAAACACTTAACTTCCTTGTTAGCAACAGCTCTCATGTGGCACTTTAACACCGAAAAGTTGTTTATTATGTTCCGTGCCAGGCAAAACTGATTAAATGGGACTCTTAAGAATCAAAGCGTTATAAATTCATGGAAATACGGCGTACTATAAATTCTGTGGAATTAAAAGCTTAGAGGCGTTCTATTAGTGATTTAGGGTGTTTGCATTGTTAATACTGATCTGTAGCGATGCTTTGCCTGTAAAACAAGAGCAGCCAACAATCCATGCGCCAGTGCAAACATTAAATGCAGCAAATATTATACTTTGAGCAACAAGACAGAATTATATATATATATATTTATCAGGCTTGCCTACCCTCCCGCATTTAGCGGGAGGCTCCCGAATTTTAATTGAGCCTCCTGCTACCCTGCAAACCATGCTTTGCCTCCCGGTTTTTAGGGTCCCTCTGTGAAAATATGTACTGCGCATGTGCGAGTCCATAAATGCTGGGGGTGGGGCCTGCACGGGATACTCACTGCCGTCGTTGTGGATAGTGCTGGCCGCTGTACTGCAGTGAAACTCTGAGCGGAGGCTCATCGCTGCAGCTAGCGTCACTGTGGGACAGGAGCTGCAGGCAGAGACTGCATCCTTCCACAGCCGGAGGGGGGTGGGAGGGTTAGCAGTGCAGGAAGGCACCCTATTGGAGAGGCCATCTCCCTGCCCCGCAGCTATCAGCAGTGTCACGGTCCTTCAGTGCTGCAGATTGCCCTGGCCGGGTCTCCCTTACCCCCAACCTCACAGAGAGGGGAAAAGTTTTTTCCCTGGTACAGCAGTGGGAGTCATCCTACAGCCGAGGCCCCGCCCCTCGCAAGCCCCCACCCCCGTTGTGGCCCGCGATTTCCCCACCCCACCAAACTATGAGGATCTATCCAGGACAGGTCTTCTACGGGTAAGAGCTGTTTGTCTGCCCTTACAGGTTTAAAAAATAAAATACAAACAAGTTAGTGTTAGTAGCTGGGGCTTGTGCTGATTTGCTGTCTTGTGTCCAGTCTTCAGACATCATCCTGATTATGTGAGGGGTATACAGCACACGTCTCTATGGCTTGCAGTACATGGTGTTAAGTTACTAAAGATGCCCCCTTTTTGCATGGGTAGTCCGTTCCTCTCCCACCGCACAGGGAGATGGCTAACCCGGTCCCCCCTGTATACAGTGCCCCTGCGCCGTGCAGCCATAGCAACCCCCTTCTCCTCTGGCGCACTCCACTGCCGCTGCCAACAACAGTTGAAAAATACATTTTTAAACATGTTAACCCTCTCGGAACTTAGCGCAGAGGATACATTTAAAAATGGCGCCTAGCGCTAGTGTCTTTTTAAAAGTGGTGCCAAGTGCCCATTGTCCCTTGAAATGACGCTGTGCCAGGAGTGTTAACCCCTTCAGTTCTGCGGCCGCCATTAAAAATGTGGCTCAGGAGAGACTCAGGCAACATATATATATATTATGTGTGTGTATTTGAGTATAAAATCACAATCCCGCACCAGTGTATATAGATTTTCTATTTGTGTGTCTCTTCTAACAAATGTACGTGGTACGTTAATAGCACTGGGTATGCGTTACCGCCGCTTGGGATCCCGGCGGTCAGCATACAGACCGCAGGTAGGGGCGAGCGCAATAAGGCCCTTGTGGGCTCGCTGCGCTCACCACAGGTTCTATTCCCACTCTATGAATGTCATAGACACCCACGAGTGGGAATAGTACCTTGTAGTCAGCATGCAGACTGTCAGGATTTAAAGGGGGGCGGGATGTACGGGGAGGTACTGTGACTGGCGGTCTCATGACCCATGGTCACATAACTACATCCCCATTAATATAAAGTGCACCTATATTATTACTCTTTTTATTTTTTATTTATTGCTGCTTTTAGTACTTTAGTTTTCACCTGAGTGGCAATAAATATGCCCATAGGTGGAGCGGGACACACCCTTTGAGCGACACATGACACGCCCGTCACCGACGCACCATTCTGCTACCACCTGGACTCTCCCTGAAACTTGTTTTCAAAAGTAGGCAAGTATGATATATATGGAGAGAGAGAAAGAAAATTTTGTCAAAAGAAGAAAACGTGCCTGGGAAAAAAAATATTCCCAAAGATGACAATTTAAGAAAAACTTTACATTCTGATTACTTTGTGTTAAAGCATTTAAGAAAAAATAAATAAAATAAGGAAAAAAATAATATATATATAATAAGAATTTACTTACCGATAATTCTATTTCTCATAGTCCGTAGTGGATGCTGGGACTCCGTCAGGACCATGGGGAATAGCGGGCTCCGCAGGAGACAGGGCACATCTAAAAAAGCTTTTAGGTCACATGGTGCGTACTGGCTCCTCCCCCTATGACCCTCCTCCAAGCCTCAGTTAGGATACTGTGCCCGGACGAGCGTACATAATAAGGAAGGATCTTGAATCCCGGGTAAGACTCATACCAGCCACACCAATCACACCGTACAACTTGTGATCTGAACCCAGTTAACAGTATGATAACACAAACGAAGTAGCCTCTGAAAAGATGGCTCACAACAACAGTAATAACCCGATTTTTGTAACAATAACTATGTACAAGTATTGCAGACAATCCGCACTTGGGATGGGCGCCCAGCATCCACTACGGACTACGAGAAATAGAATTATCGGTAAGTAAATTCTTATTTTCTCTAACGTCCTAGTGGATGCTGGGACTCCGTCAGGACCATGGGGATTATACTAAAGCTCCCAAACGGGCGGGAGAGTGCGGATGACTCTGCAGCACCGAATGAGAGAACTCCAGGTCCTCTTTAGCCAGAGTATCAAATTTGTAAAATTTTACAAACGTGTTCTCCCCTGACCACGTAGCTGCTCGGCAGAGTTGTAATGCCGAGACCCCTCGGGCAGCCGCCCAAGATGAGCCCACCTTCCTTGTGGAGTGGGCCTTTACAGATTTAGGCTGTGGCAGGCCTGCCACAGAATGTGCAAGTTGGATTGTACTACATATCCAACGTGCAATCGTCTGTTTAGACGCAGGAGCACCCAACTTGTTGGGTGCATACAATGTAAACAACGAGTCAGATTTTCTGACTCCAGCTGTCCTTGAAATATATATTTTTAATGCTCTGACAACGTCCAGTAACTTGGAGTCCTCCAAGTCGCTAGTAGCCGCAGGCACCACAATAGGCTGGTTCAAGTGAAATGCCGAAACCACCTTAGGGAGAAATTGAGGACGTGTCCTCAATTCTGCCCTGTCCGAATGGAATATCAGATATGGGCTTTTGTATGACAAAGCTGCCAACTCCGAAACTCTCCTGGCTGAAGCCAGGGCCAACAGCATGGTTACCTTCCATGTAAGGTATTTTAAATCTACCGATTTTAAAGGCTCAAACCAATGAGATTTGAGAAAATTTAGAACCACGTTCAAATCCCACGGTGCCACTGGAGGCACTATTGGGGGTTGTATATGTAGTACACCTTTGACAAAAGTTTGTACTTCAGGCACTGACGCCAATTCCTTCTGGAAGAAAATTGATAAGGCCGAAATTTGAACTTTAATGGACCCCAATTTGAGGCCCATAGACAATCCTGCTTGCAGGAAATGTAAGAATCGACCCAATTGAAATTCTTCCGTTGGAGCCTTCTTGGCCTCACACCACGCAACATATTTTCTCCAAATGCGGTGATAATGTTGTGCGGTCACTTCTTTCCTGGCTTTAATTAAAGTAGGAATAACTTCCTCAGGAATGCCCTTCTCTTTTAGAATCCGGCGTTCAACCGCCATGCCGTCAAACGCAGCCGCGGTAAGTCTTGGAACATACAAGGTCCCTGCTGAAGCAGATCCCTTCTTAGAGGTAGAGGCCACGGATCCTCCGTGAGCATCTCTTGAAGTTCCGGATACCAAGTTCTTCTTGGCCAGTCCGGAGCTACCAGTATTGTTCTTACTCCTCTTTTCCGTATAATTCTCAGTACCTTTGGTATGAGAGGCAGAGGAGGGAACACATACACTGACTGGTACACCCACGGTGTTACCAGAGCGTCCACAGCTATTGCCTGAGGGTCTCTTGACCTGGCGCAATACCTGTCCAATTTTTTGTTGAGGCGAGACGCCATCATGTCCACCTTTGGTTTTTCCCAACGGTTCACAATCATGTGGAAAACTTCTGGATGAAGTCCCCACTCTCCCGGGTGAAGGTCGTGTCTGCTGAGGAAATCTGCTTCCCAGTTGTCCACTCCCGGGATGAACACTGCTGACAGTGCTACGACATGATTCTCCGCCCAGCGCAGAATCCTTGCAGCTTCTGCCATTGCACTCCTGCTTCTCGTGCCGCCTTGTCGGTTTACGTGGGCGACTGCCGTGATGTTGTCGGACTGGATCAACACCGGCTGACCCTGAAGCAGCGATTTTGCCAGGCTTAGAGCATTGTAGATCGCTCTTAGCTCCAGTATATTTATGTGAAGAGACGTCTCCAGGTTTGACCACACGCCCTGGAAGTTTCTTCCCTTTGTGACTGCTCCCCAACCTCGTAGGCTGGCATCCGTAGTCACCAGGACCCAGTCCTGTATGCCGAATCTGCGGCCCACTAACAGATGGGCAGTCTGCAACCACCACAGGAGAGACAACCTTGTTCTCGGTGACAGTGTTATCCGCTGATGCATGTGCAGATGCGATCCGGACCATTTGTCCAGCAGATCCCACTGAAATGTTCGTGCATGGAATCTGCCGAATGGAATCGCTTCGTACGAAGCCACCATCTTTCCCAGGACTCTTGTGCATTGATGTACTGACACAGTTCCTGGTTTTAGGAGGTTCTTGACAAGTTCGGATAACTCCCTTGCTTTCTCTTCCGGGAGAAATACCTTTTTCTGAACCGTGTCCAGAATCATGCCCAGGAACAGCAGATGTGTTGTCGGGGTCAATTGAGATTTTGGAAGATTTAGAATCCACCCGTGTTGCTGAAGCACTACTTGTGTTAGCGCTACACCGACTTTCAGCTGTTCTCTGGACTTTGCCCTTATCAGGAGATCGTCCAAGTAAGGGATAATTAATACGCCTTTTCTTCGTAGAAGAACCATCATTTCGGTCATTACCTTGGTAAAGACCCGAGGGGCCGTGGACAACCCAAACGGCAGCGTTTGAAACTGATAATGACAGTCTTGTATCACGAACCTGAGATACCCTTGGTGTGAGGGGTAAATCGGGACATGTAGATAAGCATCTTTTATGTCCAAGGACACCATGAAGTCTCCTTCTTCCAGATTCGCTATCACTGCTCTGAGTGACTCCATCTTGAACTTGAATTTCTTTATGTACAGGTTCAAGGATTTCAGATTTAGAATAGGCCTTACCGAACCGTCCGGTTTCGGTACCACAATAGTGTGGAATAATACCCCTTTCCCTGTTGTAGGAGGGGTACCTTGACTATCACCTGCTGAGAATACAGCTTGTGAATGGCTTCCAAAACCGACGTCCTTTCTGAGGGAGACGTTGGTAAAGCAGACTTTAGGAACCGGCGAGGGGGAGACCTTTCGAACTCCAGCATGTAACCCTGAGATACTATCTGCAGGACCCACGGGTCCACTTGTGAGTGAACCCATTGATTGCTGAAAATCTTGAGTCGACCCCCCACCGTTCCTGAGTCCGCTTGTAAAGCCCCAGCGTCATGCTGATGGCTTTGTAGAAGCCGGGGCGGGCTTCTGTTCCTGGGCAGGGGCTGCTTGCTGCCCTTTCTTACCCTTTCCTCTGCCTCGCGGCAGATAAGACTGTCCTTTTGGTCGCTTTTTATAGGAGCGAAAGGACTGCGGCTGAAAAGACGGTGTCTTTTTCTGTTGGGAGGGGGTCTGAGGTAAAAAAGTGGATTTGCCGGCAGTTGCCGTGGCCACCAGGTCCGAAAGACCGACCCCAAACAATTCCTCTCCTTTATATGGCAATACTTCCATATGCCTCTTGGAATCCGCATCACCTGACCACTGTCGCGTCCATAAACTTCTTCTGGCAGATATGGACATCGCGCTTACTCTTGATGCTAGAGTACAAACATCCCTCTGAGCATCTCGCATATAAAGGAAAGCATCCTTTAATTGCTCTAGAGTCAATAAAATACTGTCCCTATCCAGGGTATCAATATTTTCAGTCAGAGAATCCAACCACACTACCCCAGCACTGCACATCCAGGCTGAGGCTATTGCCGGTCGCAGTATAACACCAGTATGTGTGTATATACTCTTCAGTGTAGTTTCCAGCCTCCTATCTGCTGGATCCTTGAGGGCGGCCGTATCAGGAGACGGCAACGCCACTTGCTTTGATAAACGTGTGAGCGCCTTATCCACCCTAGGGGGTGTTTCCCAGCGCGCCCTAACCTCTGGTGGGAAAGGGTATAATGCCAATAACTTCTTGGAAATTAGCAGTTTTCTATCGGGGTTAACCCACGCTTCATCACACACGTCATTC
This sequence comes from Pseudophryne corroboree, assembly GCF_028390025.1. Taxonomy (NCBI): domain Eukaryota; kingdom Metazoa; phylum Chordata; class Amphibia; order Anura; family Myobatrachidae; genus Pseudophryne; species Pseudophryne corroboree. The sequence continues at coordinate 433,949,345 of NC_086452.1, read as the reverse complement.
AATTCCTCTGATTCTGGAAAAAATACAGGTAGTTTTTTCACCCCCCACATAATACCCCTTTTTGAGGTACCAGCAGTATCAGAGATCTGCAAAGCCTCCTTCATTGCCGTGATCATATAACGTGTGGCCCTATTGGAAAATACGTTTGCTTCTTCACCGTCGACACTAGATTCATCTGTGTCGGTACCCGTGTCGACTGACTGAGGTAAAGGACGTTTTACAGCCCCTGACGGTGTCTGAGACGCCTGAACCGGTACTAACTGGTTTGCCGGGCGTCTTATTTCGTCAACTGACTTTTGTAATGTGCTGACATTATCACGTAATTCCATAACTAAAGCCATCCATTCCGGTGTCGACTCCCTAGGGGGTGACATTACCATCATCGGCAATTGCTCTGCCTCCACACCAACATCGTCCTCATACATGTCGACACACATGTACCGACACACAGCAGCCACACAGGGAATGCTCTAATCGAAGACAGGACCCCCTAGCCCTTTGGGGAGACAGAGGGAGAGTTTGCCAGCACACACCAAAAGCGCTATAAATGTATATAAACAACCCTAGAAGGTGTTGTTTACTATATATGCGCTCTTAATATATAAATATCGCCAATTTATGCCCCCCTTCTCTTTGTTACCCTGTTTCTGTAGTGCAGTGCAGGGGAGAGACCTGGGAGCCTTCCTCACCAGCGGAGCTGAGCAGGAAAATGGCGCTGAGTGCTGAGGAGAATAAGCTCCGCCCCTTTTTCGGCGGGCTTTTCCCCGGTTTTTAAGAAACTGGCCTGGGTTAAAATACATACATATAGCCTTAATGGCTATATGTGATGTATTTATTTTGCCACTAAAGGTAATTATATTGCTGCCCAGGGCGCCCCCAGCAGCGCCCTGCACCCTCCGTGACTGAGTCAGTGAGCCGTGTGACAACAATGGCGCACAGCTGCCGTGCTGTGCGCTACCTTCAAGAAGACTGAGGAGTCTTCTGCCGCCTGCTTTCCGGACCTCCGTTCTGCCGTCTCTTCAGCGTCTGTAAGGGGGATCGGCGGCGCGGCTCCGGGACGAACCCCAGGCTGACCTGTGTTCCGACTCCCTCTGGAGCTAAGTGTCCAGTAGCCTAAGACTCCAATCCATCCTGCACGCAGGTGAGTTGGAAATCTCTCCCCTAAGTCCCTCGATGCAGTGATCCTGTTGCCAGCAGGAATCACTGAGATTGAAACCTAAAAAAAAACTTTTCTAAACAGCTCTTTAGGAGAGCCACCTAGATTGCACCCTCTCGGACGGGCACAAAAACCTAACTGAGGCTTGGAGGAGGGTCATAGGGGGAGGAGCCAGTACGCACCATGTGACCTAAAAGCTTTTTTAGATGTGCCCTGTCTCCTGCGGAGCCCGCTATTCCCCATGGTCCTGACGGAGTCCCAGCATCCACTAGGACGTTAGAGAAATATATATATACACATACATACATACACACACACACACACACACACACACACACACACACACACACATACATACGCACACAGTTTATGCAAAAGTTTTAGGCAGGTGTGGAAAAAAATGCTGCAAACTATGAATGCTTTGGCACTTATCCGTCATGGAATACCATATGGGAGGTGTCTGATTGGCTCCAAATTTATTCTGCAATAGGACAACGAACCCAAAAATTCAGCCAATGTCATTAAGAACTATCTTCAGCGTAACGAAAAACAAGGAGTCCTGGAAGTAATTACATGGTCCCCAAAGAGCTTTGATCTCAACATCGTTGCATTTGTCTGGGATTACATGAAGAGACAGAAGGATTTGAGCAAACCTACATCCACTGAAGATCTGTGGTTAGTTCTCCAAGATGTTTTGAATAACCTCCCTGGCGAGTTCCTTCAAAAACTGTGTGCAAGTGTACCTAGAAGAATTGATGCTGTTTTGAAGGCGAAAAGGTGGTCACAGCAAATATTGATTTGATTTAAATTTATCTTCTGTTCATTCACTTTGCATTTTGTTAATTGATAAAAAATAAACTATCAACACTTTCTTTGCATTCTTACTTTGCAGCATTTTTTCCACACCTGCCTAAAACTTTTGCACAGTACTATATATATACACACATATACACACATACATATATGCACACACACACACACACACATACATACATACATCGGATAAGTTCATGGAGGGCGGGTCTACGGATCTGTGGGCTTTGCGGAGATGTGAATATACGAAAAAATGCCGCTTTTCAGGCTCTTCTATGGCGCGTCTGTGCAATGGTAATGACAGCTATAAAGCCAAGAGTAAATATGGGGCCGGGCCGGATGCAGAGATATGTACCACTCCGCAAACGGAGGAATATGCGCTCTGAGTTCTGTGCGTGCAATGCGATAATAATTACGTCAGACTTGCGTTAGATTATTTAAATCCCGCTGTGAAGAAAATAAAAAGTTAATTGATAACAATTTTTCTGGTCAAAGACTCTGCACCGAACTCGGACACTAACTCAGCCGCCACAGTGTATAAAATCTCCCAGTCTAAGATGATATTTTAACTGCGGTTTAGGCCGTGACAGAACCCATAACAGGGTCATCTCAAATGACCACATTCATTTATGCAAGCCTCCCCTTCCCCCTCCCTCTTTTTTAATTAACTCGGAATGATTTCATCAATATATTTCTTTTTGGACCTCTTATTTTTTTATACACATATTTCTCCCATTTAGGCATTTAACGGCTTCAGCACGAAGAGCCAAAATGTGCAGATTAAATTTGCCAAAAGTGCAGATTTTATCATAAAATTGTTACTCAACGTCAACAGATTATAACGATACGGTCATCAAAACGTCTTAGTAATTCTTATTATACCACATTCACCTTAACCCATTTGTTAAATAACAAGGTTATGAATGACCTACATTATAAACGCCTGATAACGTAAGGATGTGCATCAAGCCGTTCAATGTGACCGACTCTTGTGAATTTTTATACACGCTTATGGTACAGCGGGGCAGATGTATTAAGCCTGGAGAAGTGATAAGTGCAAGGTGATAATGCACCAGCCAATCGGCTCCAATATGTAAATTTACATTATTACCTTGCACTTATCACTGCTTTATCACTTCTCCAGGCTTCATACATCTGCCCCAGTATGAGAAAAAGAACCTAAAGGATGAATACAGCTGTCCAATCCATAGATAATCTTCTTCAATACTTTACGTTTATAGTTAAACCCCTATTGGCATAGGAAGAGCAACAGGGCCTTATTTAGAGTTGCAAGCAAAGACAAAAAGCACATTAATGGGTAAAACCATGTTGCACTGCAGGTGGGGCAGATGTAAAATGTGCAGAGAGAGTTAGATTTGGGTGGGGTGTGTTCAAACTGAAATCTAAATTTCAGTGTAAAAATAAAGCTGTCCAGTATTTGTGGGATACATGCAAAAGCAGCCAGTATTTACCCTGCACAGAAAAAAATATAACCCACCCAAATCTAAATCTCTCCGCACAGGTTATATCAGCCCCACTTGCAGTGCAACGTGGCTTTGCCCAGTTGTGTGCTTTTTGGCTTTGCTTGCTTAATCAGGCCCATAAAGCCTTCACATTTCTACTAATTGTAAGTCGGTAGCCTAAACTATTTTAAATACATTTTTACTGTCCATTACAGTACAGAGTCAAATAATCCATGTGAAGTACCAAGAGTGCTTAAACTAAATGAAAGATGCCCTCTATGCTGTTTTTCACTACCCTGCCGTAGGCTGCAGTATTAGGAAGGAAGTATTTTTCCATCTAAGTAGGAAGAGTTTGAGCAACAGCTGTTCCAAAAGGAATCGTGGAGAGGACAGGGCGAGTGATATCACAGCAGCTCAAATGACTGCATTCTCGTATTTTAACCTCTATAAGATCTCATCAAGGAACTGTCCTAAAAATATAGTTTCAGCTGCCTATAATGGAGTACAGACTTAATATTTTGCTTTTTAACAGTGCTCCAGTGGAATGTCAGGGTTACACTAAGCAGCGCATTACACAGACTTACATCTTCCATTTAATATTTCAATTTTGAAAATTAGTGGGACTGTCATCTATGCTATATCTGGAATTGACTTACCAAAAGAGAATTACGTATGATTGGCAAAACACAACTTTCTATTACTATCTCTACATATAATACCCCTTTCAGACATAGGACCCGGAAATTTCCCTACTTCAGACCCGTGAATTTCATCTCCGAAAAATCCCGGGGTTTTGCTGGGACCCTCTTTCACACTAAACCTGAGACCTGGGAAATTCCCGGGTGGACCCCTTTCAGACATAAGCCTGATCTGCCCTGGCAGCCAGGTCAGACCAGGCTACTCTAATGTCACATGTCTTATATACACACACACACACAATCACACACAGACGTCACACTCGTACATTTACACACACACGTCTTACACATGTCACACTCAAACACACATATACATGTAATATACACAAACATGCCAAATTCATATATACACACACACACACTCACTCACACTCTCTCACTCACTGCAACAGCCCTTTTTTTTTGGCTGCGCCGGCTGCTTCAACTACTCACAGCAGCACGGACTACAGCAGCCGGCGCACGCCCCCTCTTCACTCCGGCCTCCTCCAGGCAGCCCCGCCAATCAGGTGTGACCTGGGAGCAAATTCCCAGGTTGCACCTTTCAGACCTAAGCCGGGTTGTCTTCCCGTGACTTGAGTCCCGGGAAAAACCCTGGTCAATTGTAGGGTTGGCGACCCGGATCACGTTCCCGAGTCGGTGCCTTTCAGACATACCAAATTCCCGGGTTGATACGCGTTCATGTGCAAAATCCCGGGAATTTAGTGCATGTCTGAAAGGGGTAAAACAGAAATACTAAATATGAAGAAAACATTTGTTTAGGTCTCAGGGTAAAAATGAAAAACTGCCAATGTACCATTATTAAAACAATGCACAAAGGGTCATCATCCCTTACAACTTTGTTTGCCTGTTATTACTCAGTCTAGTTTTAGGACTGTTTTGCCCCCAGTGGTAATGTGCAATGGGATTTGCTTGCGCTATGAAAGTAATTGTTAATAAACTTACAAATATGAGAAAGTCCAAGGTATGGAAAGCTGTCCTTTCTGTTTCCGTGAAGTCACGCACGGCTTATGGTTTTTACACGGAGGCCACAGTGAGATAAGCCATGTTTTCTGACGCAGGCTCGCTGCTGTGCTAGTGTGCCCACTCTTACTGCCTATTACAAATGCAATTTTGTGCGTGACTTTGCATACTAGTGTCGGGTGTAAATCGAACATACAGTATATAAGAGTGGAGATATTCCCAAGTTCATGGGTGAACCTTTGTTATCCAATGCAAAAGAGCTTGACCCATATGCATCCTTTAACGTCGTTGAAATTGTGTTCCAGCTATTATCAAAGGGACGCGCTTTCGGCCATCATGGAATACCTATGAATGATGTTTATCTAAAATTAAATAAAAACAACCAGTCTTCCAACCAGCAGCAGACGAGCAGAACGTCAAACCTGCTCCAATGAGGGATGAGGACATTTAAATTGTTCCAAAAGTGAAGTCCTCCCCTACAGGAAAGTGCATTTATTACATGCGCACATTGGGGGTCATTCAGAGTTGATTGCTAGCTGCTTTCGTTCTCAGCGATCAGGCAAAAAAGCGGCACTTCTGCGCATGCGTAAGCGGCGCAATGCGCACGCGCGACATACTTTCACAAGAGCCGAAGTAGTTTCACACAAGGTCTAGCGAAGCATTTCAGTCGCACTGCTGACAGCAGAGCGATTGACAGGAAGTGGGTGTTTCTGGGTGTCAACTGACCGTTTTCAGGGAGTGAGTGAAAAAAAGCAGGTGTGCCAGATAAAAACGCAGGCGTGGTTGGGGAAACGTAGGCGTGGCTGGCCGAACGCAGGGCGTGTTCGTGACGTCAAAACAGGAACTAAATAGTCTGCAGTGATCACTAGCTAGGAGTAAGTCTGGAGCTACTCTGAAGCAGCACAAAATTATTTTGTAGCCGTTCTGCGATCCTTTCGTTCGCACTTCTGCTAAGCTAAGATACACTCCCAAAGGGCGGTGGCTTAGCGTGTGCACAGCTGCTAAAAGCAGCTAGCGAGCGATCAACTCGGAATGAGGGCCATAAACCAATGCACTAAAAACATTAAAATGTACAAATCTGACACATGAAATACAAGACCATCCGAATGCCACCACACCCCACCGTGGCACCATCTCAAAACAATTATGACATAAATGATGCTCCAGTAAGCAGTATTTTCAGCTTAAACTGGACAACTTTTTACATAATGAGGTGATAAAAAAGGGGTAGTATGCAAAAGACTGCGACTCAGTGTCTGCAGCAGACCACAAGCCAAAACAAGGATGTGCATAGCTGCACGGATCCTTAGATATGCGGAATGGGGGTAAGCAACATGTGTCACCATATGGTAAAAAGACCCCTAGTGACCCATCCTCACTGGTTGATATTTTGCTAAAGCTCTTTGCGAGATGACGGTGGGTAGGCGCAGGAGCGATGAGCAGGGGTGTATGATGCAGTGAACTGTAAAATCGCAGTCCCGGTCCCTACTGATAAATGCTGCCGATATGTGGCAGCAGGGATGAATCGTGCCTCAAGCGCAGTAGACCTATTCAGGAGGCTAGTTTACCCTCTCGGAAATCCATAAGAACTCCATGAAATTCAGGAGTCTCCTGAACATTCCAGGAAAGCATGGCGATTCTACAAGTCTGATTAAAAAAAAAACCGGAATCTTGCAGGGGAATTAAAATGCACATTCACCGTGACTTAAATGTGAAAAAAAGAAAAAGAAAATAGAAAGAAAAGATGCTTCAGAGGGTTAAAAGCTGCACGACGGTGACAATATCACATTTAAGATTCAATTAAACATGTTCTGTTCTTACAAGGTCAGAGAAAGGAGTAATGAGCACTGACATCACACGGCGCTGCTGTGACTGGCTGACGCCGACATCACAGTTGCCATGGTGTTTAAAGAACTATTAATTTTTGAAAAGGGTGATTATGAAGCTTGCAGACAAACATCAGGCGGGTGACACCATAGTACAACAGTACAGCTATGTGAAACTCTGCTCATGAACTTCGACCAGATAGCACGGCGTTAGCGCCTGAGGCCCCTCTTTAAGACGCTCTCCATGTAAGTGTGCCTCAGTTATGGAACATAAACCGTCTTCAAATGCTAATAAACAAATATCCACAGTAGCTTAATAGTAAATCTGGTATACAGGTAGTGCTACGTCAGCTGATACGCAAATAGTGAGTTAGTTATATTCTAAGCTGGCAGTTTGGAGAGAATTTGCTGGCTCCTATCCTGATGGGGTCTATGAAGAGAGTGTAAGAAGACGCAAAGGCCTAGCCAGAAAATCTAACACTTGGGTCAAAATGTACTAAAGTTTGATTTTGGTGATTCAAGGGATTTGGCATTTTGTTTCAAATCGATTTCCATTCAATTTGGGTTGAACAGATTTACTAAAGCCCAAATCGAATGTCGAATCGATTCTAAAGGTTGATTCACCTAACATTCCAATAGAAATCGAATTTCTGAAAAATATTCATGTTTTCCCATAGACCAACATGAAATCCCCTCATATACTAAAGTTCGATTTGAAATCAAACTCCAAATCGAACCTCAAATCCCCAAATGTTTTGAATGATGTTAGATATTGATTTTGGCTTCTAAAGCCATTCCAATAGTAAGAAATTGATAGTGATGACTTTTTAAGTACCCAAAATCATGTGGAAGTAGCAATAATGGATACCAAAGGTTATGGTATGTTGTGCACCTACCTACACAATGCAAATCAAAACCTGACTGAGATAACCCTGGAAGATCAATCAGAACACCATCAGCAGATTCATGAGTTGAATAGTGCATATACTGTATTTATACTTATAAACATGAAACTTATTCCATCTATGTGCAATAGATAGCACCATAGCACAATATTGGGCAATTTGGCTGGAAAATGTATAGAAATTTAAAATCATGAGTGAAGTAACTTATTCAACACATGATACCTACATCCTCAGCAATTCATACCTGTCTGCAAAAAAAAAACTTGTGGGACAAATGCCAGAGGGATAGTTGTTGTGTAAGATGCCAGTATGTGTTAATAAAGCAACTAATAGTTAATGTTACTATATTGTTCTAATTTGTTCCCCATCCCCCAAAAAAGGTTATTTAGGCTATGGCTGTTGCTCTTGGCTTCTGACTACATTGTCAAATTCACAAACTCCTGCTAAGCATAATTATAAAAAGGCACATATAGCTCCCCAATCCATGACAGAATGCATCTTTGCTTTTTGTTTTTCTCAAAAGGCACAGTATATCATGTTGCAAAAATGTTCGACATTGTGCCCTGCTGCCATCTATTGCATAATTGCGCAACCCCTCCCCCCCCCAATTATGAAATAAAAAGGGAACAAGCAGAGGTTTTTTGAGGAAAAACGGACTATGTGAACAGATGAAATTGAAGGCAGGAAGCCAGGTTAGTAGTAAGCTTATTCCAAACTATATATTCTGTCAAAAATTAAATATTAAACTAAGAAACCACAACATTTTAATCATCAGTTATGTTTTCAAGTATAAAACAATGTAAAGAGAGAGCATCCCCTTTAATTAGTGTGCATGTGATACATTTGGAAAAATCGGAAGCAATGGGGAAGTTCTATTCGATTTTACATTTGATTTTGCTGGGGATTTCAATGGGGATTGAAAATTTTAGAAACTCCAAAAGGAATCAATTTCAATCGATTTTGAAGATTCAAATTTTAGTAAATATACCCCTTGGAGCAATATCTAGTCCCTGATTTTGACCCGCAATTGGTCGGAATCCGTCGGGTCAAGGATATTTAACATGTTGAATTTCCCTTATAGATAAGCGAACATCGATGTCTGCCAGTTAGATCGCCAACTGGCAGAACAAGGGAATCGCAGTGCAGATGTATTGTCAACACAGAATGCAACCATAAATTCCAAAGGAAACAGCAAATTCCAAAGGAGGCATAAAGTGCTTTGATGAAGTCACCAGTTTCTAAGCAAAATAATAGGGTGCACACTGAAAGTGGCAGCCCCCCACTACAGCCAGTTTGCATACCTCCCAACTTTGTGGAGGTATGAAGCGGGACTCTGGCATGGTGTAGGCGCGCCCACCCAGAAAAGGGGGGCATGGTCTAAGTAAAGGGGCTTGGCTTTGTGGTGATGCCACGATCATGAACCATGCCCTCCATTTTCAGTCACTAAACGGGCATGACTAGCGCTCTATGAGCCGCTGGTATGCCCCCAGTCCCTCTCGTCTCCGTGAATAGACGCTGTGCGCATGCGCACAGCTTCTATTCACCGAGTAGCGAGTGACAGGAGCCTCCAACCGGTCCCCCCCCCCCCCCCGTGGGACACTGCGGCTCATGGGACTGTCCCGCGAAATTCAGGACAGTTGGGAGGTATGATTTTACTGGTTGAAGTCATAGTGGTAACAATCTGCGGGGAGCATGTTAAGGTTCAGGGACCCTGTAAGGAGATGTATCATCCTGGTAGTCAGCCATGGATTTGTAATCTGTCTGTATATGACACAGAGATATACAAATGGAGCGGAAGGTGATGCAGGAAAAGTATTTACCTCATATAAGTAGCTGGCTATGCAAATCAGTCTTCACTCGCAGCCAACCAAAAAGGTCAAATCTCTATACCCTGAATACAAAGAGTAAAAAGATAAATAAATAAAATAAAACCTCATCCATTGAGCATATAGGGATGAGCAGTGCAGACGGGCACGTCGGCAGCATTTTCTTTGGCATCATGTTAGGCATTGAGCAAACATTAAGCAAACATTTTTTTTTTTTTACACATACACAAATGCATCAAATTGTATTTAATGAATGACTTTCACAGAGTTAATAAAAACAATATGTCACAGGACAGTTGCTTATCAGTACCAGCCAGTACTAGTCTCTCCAATTCACAGGAATAACACAGGCTTTTAGAAAACAGAGGAGACAGAATCGTATTCCGACACAAAAAGAAATGTGTGCAGCCTGTGGAATTATCCTGGTTATTAATGTGACTCACAATGAGTCAATGGGATTGATATCTACTGCTTGTAGTGAAGGGTGGTCTTCAGTTTGCCGACTGTCGGGATCCCGGCGCACAGTATACTGGCGTCGGCATCCCGACAGCCGGCATACCGACACTTTTTCTCCCTCTTGGGGGTCCAAGATCCCCCTGGAGGGAGAATAGATAGCGTGGCGCGCCACCGTGCCCGCAACGTGGCGAGCACAGTGAGCCCGCAAGGGGATCATTTGCGCTCGCCCAGCTGTCGGTATGCTGGTGGTCGGGATTCCGGCACTGGTATGCTGGTCGCCGGCATACCCTACTACACCCGTAGTGAAGGTTGCGAATACAAATGTCAGGCTTTAATATGAAGAAGGGGGCGTGGCCTCGGTGTGTGGGCATGACAGCGCCATATTGGGACTTTTGGGCCACTCTCTGTGGGAGGGATGTTTCTTACAAATTAATTAAATCTTCCAACTAAAGCTGTCCTTCGCAGTGTGAGGACTTCCGGGTCTTATGATGCCGGTAGTCCTTCTGCGCATGCCTGGCCGTTGGATCCTACTGGATCCCTCTCAAGGAAGTCTGTGGCAAGAAGCAGATAGGCTTCTATTAGGCAATGCCATCTATAGATGGCGTTGCTTATCTGGAACAAGCCCTGGAGAGTTTTGCTATCTGGAGCTTGATGCATATGGGGAATGCGGACAAAGAAGCATCCCACCCTGTGGCCATGTTTGTAAGTGCCTCACTTTTGGGTATATTTATCAAACCTTCATTATTCTAGCCATCAATTTATAGAAGTACTAGATAAGTGATGTCTACGATCTCTTTGGTTGCTATGGATGACCACTCTACCTCCTACATTTTAGAAGGTCTGATGAATATCCCCCTTAGAATCCTTAAATGTGAGTACAGGTTGAGTATCCCATATCCAAATATTCCGAAATACGGAAAATTCCGAAATACGGACTTTTTTGAGTGAGAGTGAGATAGTGAAACCTTTGTTTTCTGATGGCTCAATGTACACAAACTTTGTTTAATACACAAAGTTATTAAAAATATTGTATTAAATGACCTTCAGGCTGTGTGTATAAGGTGTATATGAAACATAAATGAATTGTGTGAATGTACACACACTTTGTTTAATGCACAAAGTTATAAAAAATATTGGCTAAAATTACCTTCAGGCTGTGTGTATAAGGTATATATGAAACATAAATGCATTCTGTGCTTAGATTTAGGTCCCATCACCATGATATCTCATTATGGTATGCAATTATTCCAAAATACGGAAAAATCCCATAACCAAAATACCTCTGGTCCCAAGCATTTTGGATAAGGGAGACTCAACCTGTAGCGTTCGTCTACCCAATGGTGCACAAGAAAAGGCTGCACAAATATTTTGGAAAGCTGTGTGAGATTGCCAAAAACAGAAAGCCAATACTGTGATAGCATGACTTTCACAGATTGCTGGGGGTCAATATTGTGACCAGGCTTTTATATAAAAAATACAAGAAGACAAAAGACACAATTTTGACAAAAATAAACTATGGGGGAAATGTAAAAGCCTGGGAGATTCTGGCACCGAGGCGAACTAAAGGACATGTCCTGAAACTGGAGGGAGGTAAGTTCAGGTGAAATTTAAGGAAAACTTACTGCACAGAAAGGGTAGTGGATAAGTAGAACAGACTCCGATTAGAGGTGGTAGAGGCTCAGACAGTAGAGCAATTTAAACATGCTTGGGATAGGCACATGAATATCCTTACACAGAACCAGTGGCGGAACTACCGCCAGTGCAAGCTGTGACTTGCACTGGGGCCCGCCACTGTCAAGGGGCCCGCCACTGTCAAGGGGCCCAAAGCAGCGTGGCATGTAATGAGTCAAACTGACTCCCGAGTCCCCCTCCCTCCTCCTTCTTCTCCCCTGCCTGGGAATCGGATCATCATCTGCCAGAAGCTGCTGCACCGAGGAGCCCGACTGCCAGCGGAGACAGTATGTATAATCTATTCTATCTATCTATCTATCTATCTATCTATCTATCTATCTATCTATCTCTGACGTCCTAGTGGATGCTGGGGACTCCGTCAGGACCATGGGGATTAGCGGCTCCGCAGGAGACAGGGCACAAAAATAAAGCTTTAGGATCAGGTGGTGTGCACTGGCTCCTCCCCCTATGACCCTCCTCCAAGCCTCAGTTAGGTTTTTGTGCCCGTCCGAGCAGGGTGCAATCTAGGTGGCTCTCCTAAAGAGCTGCTTAGAAAAAGTTTTTAGGTTTTTTATTTTACAGTGAGTCCTGCTGGCAACAGGCTCACTGCAACGAGGGACTTAGGGGAGAAGAAGTGAACTCACCTGCGTGCAGGATGGATTGGCTTCTTAGGCTACTGGACACCATTAGCTTCAGAGGGAGTCGGAACACAGGTCTCACCCTGGGGTTCGTCCCGGAGCCGCGCCGCCGACCCCCCTTGCAGATGCCGAAGATGGAAGAGGTCCAGAAGCAGGCGGCAGAAGACTTTTCAGTCTTCCTGAGGTAGCGCACAGCACAGCAGCTGTGCGCCATTGTTGTCAGCACACTTCACACAGCGGTCACGGAGGGTGCAGGGCGCTGGGGGGGCGCCCTGGGCAGCAATGTATAATACCTTTTTATGGCTAAAAATACATCACATATAGCCCTTGAGGCTATATGGATGTATTTAACCCCTGCCAGATCTCACAAACTCCGGAGAAGAGCCCGCCGAAAAAAGGGGCGGGGCTTATTCTCCTCAGCACACAGCGCCATTTTCCTGCTCAGCTCCGCTGTGAGGAAGGCTCCCAGGACTCTCCCCTGCACTGCACTACAGAAACAGGGTAAAACAGAGAGGGGGGCACTTTTTTTGGCGATATTACTATATTTAAGCTGCTATAAGGATACAACACTTATATAGGGTTGTTCCCATATATATTATAGCGCTTGGGTGTGTGCTGGCAAACTCTCCCTCTGTCTCCCCAAAGGGCTAGTGGGTCCTGTCTTCAATAGAGCATTCCCTGTGTGTCTGCTGTGTGTCGGTACGTGTGTGTCGACATGTATGAGGACGATGTTGGTGTGGAGGCAGAGCAATTGCCGGTAATGGTGATGTCACCCCCTAGGGAGTCGACACCGGAATGGATGGCTTTGTTTATGGAATTACGTGATAATGTCAGCACATTACAAAAATCAGTTGACGACATGAGACGGCCGTCAAACCAGTTGGTACCTGCCCAGGCGTCTCAGACACCGTCAGGGGCTGTAAAACGCCCTTTACCTCAGTCGGTCGATACAGACCCAGACACGGACACTGAATCTAGTGTCGACGGTGAAGAAACAAACGTATTTTCCAGTAGGGCCACACGTTATATGATCACGGCAATGAAGGAGGCTTTGCATATCTCTGAGACTACAAGTACCAGAAAAAGGGGTATTATGTGGGGGGTGAAAAAACTACCTGTAGTTTTTCCTGAATCAGAGGAACTGAATGATGTATGTGATGAAGCGTGGGTTAACCCAGATAGAAAAGGGCTAATTTCAAAAAAGTTATTGGCATTATACCCTTTCCCGCCAGAGGTTAGGGCGCGCTGGGAAACACCCCCTAAGGTGGATAAGGCGCTCACACGCTTATCAAAACAAGTGGCGTTACCGTCTCCTGATACGGCCGCCCTCAAGGATCCAGCTGATAGGAGGCTGGAAACTACCCTAAAAAGTATATACACACATACTGGTGTTATACTGCGACCAGCCATCGCCTCAGCCTGGATGTGCAGTGCTGGGGTGGTCTGGTCGGATTCCCTGACTGAAAATATTGATACCCTGGATAGGGACAGTATTTTACAGACTTTAGAGCAATTAAAGGATGCTTTTCTTTATATGCGACATGCTCAGAGGGATATTTGCACTCTGGCATCGAGAGTAAGTGCGATGTCCATATCTGCCAGAAGGAGTTTATGGACACGACAGTGGTCAGGTGATGCGGATTCCAAACGGCATATGGAAGTATTGCCGTATAAAGGGGAGGAATTATTTGGCGTCGGTTTATCGGATCTGGTGGCCACGGCAACGGCCGGGAAATCCACCTTTTTACCTCAGACCCCCTCCCAACAGAAAAAGACACCGTCTTTTCAGCCGCAGTCCTTTCGGTCCTATAAGAACAAGCGGGCAAAAGGACAGTCATATCTGCCCCGAGGCAGAGGAAAGGGTAAGAGAGGGCAGCAAGCAGCTCCTTCCCAGGAACAGAAGCCCTCCGCGGGTTCTGCAAAGCCCTCAGCATGACGCTGGGGCTTTACAAGCGGACTCAGGAACGGTGGGGGGTCGACTCAAGAATTTCAGCGCGCAGTGGGCTTGCTCACAGGTGGACCCCTGGATCCTGCAGGTAGTATCTCAGGGTTACAGGTTGGAATTCGAGAAGTCTCCCCCTCGCCGGTTCCTAAAGTCTGCTTTGCCAACGTCTCCCTCAGACAGGGCGACGATATTGGAAGCCATTCACTAGCTGTTTTCTCAGCAGGTGATAGTCAAGGTACCCCTCCTACAACAGGGAAAGGGGTATTACTCCACGCTATTTGTGGTACCGAAGCCGGACGGCTCGGTAAGACCTATTCTAAATCTGAAATCTTTGAACCTGTACATACAAAAATTCAAGTTCAAGATGGAATCACTCAGAGCAGTGATAGCGAATCTGGAAGAAGGGGACTTTATGGTGTCCCTGGACATAAAAGATGCTTACCTGCATGTCCCAATTTGCCCTTCACATCAAGGGTACCTCAGGTTCGTGGTGCAAAACTGTCATTATCAGTTTCAGACGCTGCCGTTTGGATTGTCCACGGCACCTCGGGTCTTTACCAAGGTAATGGCCGAAATGATGATTCTTCTGCGAAGAAGAGGCGTATTAATTATCCCTTACTTGGACGATCTCCTGATAAGGGCAAGGTCCAGAGAACAGCTGGAGGACGGAGTAGCACTAACCCAAGTAGTGCTGCAACAACACGGGTGGATTCTGAATTTTCCAAAATCTCAGTTGACCCCGACAACACGTCTGCTGTTCCTGGGAATGATTCTGGACACGGTTCAGAAAAAGGTGTTTCTTCCGGAGGAGAAAGCCAAGGAGTTATCCGAACTTGTCAGGAACCTCCTAAAACCAGGAAAAGTGTCTGTGCATCAATGCACAAGAGTCCTGGGAAAGATGGTGGCTTCTTACGAAGCAATCCCATTCGGCAGATTCCACGCACGAACTTTTCAGTGGGATCTGCTGGACAAATGGTCCGGATCGCATCTGCAGATGCATCAGCGGATAACCTTATCGCCACGGACAAGGGTGTCTCTTCTGTGGTGGTTGCAGAGTGCTCATCTGTTAGAAGGCCGCAGATTCGGCATACAGGACTGGGTCCTGGTGACCACGGATGCCAGTCTGAGAGGCTGGGGAGCGGTCACACAGGGAAGAAACTTCCAGGGAGTATGGTCAAGCCTGGAGATGTCTCTTCACATAAATATACTGGAGCTAAGAGCGATTTACAATGCTCTAAGTCTGGCAAAACCCCTGCTTCAGGGTCAGCCGGTGTTGATCCAGTCGGACAACATCACGGCAGTCGCCCACGTAAACAGACAGGGCGGCACAAGAAGCAGGAGAGCAATGACAGAAGCTGCAAGGATTCTTCGCTGGGCGGAAGATCATGTGATAGCACGGTCAGCAGTGTTCATTCCGGGAGTGGACAACTGGGAAGCAGACTTCCTCAGCAGACACGATCTACACCCGGGAGAGTGGGGACTTCATGCAGAAGTCTTCCACATGATTGTGAACCGTTGGGAAAAACCAAAGGTGGATATGATGGCGTCTCGCCTCAACAAAAAACTGGACAGGTTTTGCGCCAGGTCAAGAGACCCTCAGGCAATAGCTGTGGACGCTCTGGTAACACCGTGGGTGTTCCAGTCAGTGTATGTGTTTCCTCCTCTGCCTCTCATACCCAAAGTACTGAGAATTATACGGCAAAGGGGAGTAAGAACGATACTCGTGGCTCCGGATTGGCCAAGAAGAACTTGGTACCCGGAACTTCAGGAGATGCTCACGGAAAATCCGTGGCCTCTACCTCTAAGGCGGGACCTGATTCAGCAGGGACCGTGTCTATTCCAAGACTTACCGCGGCTGCGTTTGACGGCGTGGCGGTTGAACGCCGAATTCTAAGGGAAAAAGGCATTCCGGAAGAGGTCATTCCTACACTGGTTAAAGCCAGGAAGGAGGTGACTGCACAACATTATCACCGCATTTGGAGAAAATATGTTGCGTGGTGTGAGGCCAGGAAGGTCCCCACGGAGGAATTTCAACTGGGTCAATTCCTGCATTTCCTACAAACAGGATTGTCTATGGGCCTCAAATTGGGGTCCATTAAGGTTCAAATTTCGGCCCTGTCGATTTTCTTCCAGAAAGAATTGGCTTCAGTTCCTGAAGTCCAGACTTTTGTTAAAGGAGTACTACATATACAGCCCCCGGTAGTGCCCCCTGTGGCTCCGTGGGACCTTAATGTAGTTTTGGATTTTCTCAAATCCCATTGGTTTGAGCCACTCAAATCGGTGGATTTGAAATATCTTACGTGGAAAGTAACCATGCTACTGGCCCTGGCTTCAGCCAGGAGAGTATCAGAATTGGCGGCTTTATCGTATAAAAGCCCATATCTGATTTTCCATTCGGACAGGGCAGAACTGCGGACGCGTCCTCATTTTCTGCCTAAGGTGGTGTCAGCGTTTCATCTGAACCAGCCTATTGTGGTGCCTGCGGCTACTAGCGATTTGGAGGATTCCAAGTTGCTGGACGTTGTCCGGGCATTGAAAATATATATTTCAAGGACGGCTGGAGTCAGAAAATCTGACTCGCTGTTTATACTATATGCACCCAACAAGCTGGGTGCTCCTGCTTCTAAGCAGACGATTGCTCGTTGGATTTGTAGCACAATTCAACTTGCACATTCTGTGGCAGGCCTGCCACAGCCTAAATCTGTCAAGGCCCATTCCACAAGGAAGGTGGGCTCATCCTCGGCGGCTGCCCGAGGGGTCTCGGCATTGCAACTCTGCCGAGCAGCTAAGTGGTCGGGGGAGAACACGTTTGTAAAATTCTACAAATTTGATACCCTGGCTAAAGAGGACCTGGAGTTCTCACATTCGGTGCTGCAGAGTCATCCGCACTCTCCCGCCCGTTTGGGAGCTTTGGTATAATCCCCATGGTCCTGACGGAGTCCCCAGCATCCACTAGGACGTCAGAGAAAATAAGATTTTACTTACGGATAAATCTATTTCTCGTAGTCCGTAGTGGATGCTGGGCGCCCATCCCAAGTGCGGATTGTCTGCAATACTTGTACATAGTTATTGTTACAAAAAAATCGGGTTGTTATTGTTGTGAGCCGTCTGTTTAGAGGCTCCTACGTTTGTCATACTGTTAACTGGGTTCAGATCACAAGTTGTACGGTGTGATTGGTGTGGCTGGTATGAGTCTTACCCGGGATTCAAAATCCTTCCTTATTGTGTACGCTCGTCCGGGCACAGTATCCTAACTGAGGCTTGGAGGAGGGTCATAGGGGGAGGAGCCAGTGCACACCACCTGATCCTAAAGCTTTATTTTTGTGCCCTGTCTCCTGCGGAGCCGCTAATCCCCATGGTCCTGACGGAGTCCCCAGCATCCACTACGGACTACGAGAAATAGATTTATCGGTAAGTAAAATCTTATTATCTATCTATCTATCTATCTATCTATCTATCTATCTATTCTGGCTGTCTGCCTTAATGTGTAAAAAGGGGGATGCTGTCTGCCGTAATGTGTAAAAAGGGGGATGCTGTCTACCGTAATGTGTAAAAAGGGGACGCTGTCTGCCGTAATGTGTAAAAAGGGGGACGCTGTCTGCCGTAATGTGTAAAAAGGGGACGCTGTCTGCCGTAATGTGTAAAAAGGGGGACGCTGTCTGCCGTAATGTGTAAAAAGGGGGACGCTGTCTGCAGTAATGTGTAAAAAAGGGACGCTGTCTGCCGTTATGTGTAAAAAGGGGATGCTGTCTGCCGTAATGTGTAAAAAGGGGAATCTGTGCGCCGTAATGTGTAAAAAAGGGGACGCTGTCTGCTGTAATGTGTAAAAAAGGGGACGCTGTCTGCCGTAATGTGTAAAAAAGGGGACGCTGTCTGCCGTAATGTGTAAAAAGGGGACGCGGTCTGCCGTAATGTGTAAAAGGGGACACTGTCTGCCATAATGTGTAAAAGGTGGACGCTGTCTGCCGTAATGTGTAAAAAGGGGAATCTGTGCGCCGTAAGGTGTAAAAGGGGCTCTATCTGGTGTAGTGGTGCTACTGTGCGGCGTAATTTGAATAATGGAGACTACTGTGCACCGTTATATGAATTGGTATTATTTTGTGGCCACACCCCTTCCCCACGAAGCCACGCCCCTATATTTTTTGCGCGCACCTAAGGCACGCACTGCCCCTTTTTTACATAGAGGGGGGGACTCCGATGCTGTTTCTTGCACACAGCGCTAAAATGTCTAGTTATAGCACTGTTGCTAGGTATCCATTTCCCTGGCCCTGAGCAGGTCTCCCTCACCAGATCCTCTCCAGGGGTGGGGGGGTGGACTTGGATGGGATGAGGAGGGCGGGCCCCAAGCATTTTGTTGCAACCTGGGCCCACCGCTCGCTAGTTCCGCCACTGCATAGAACTAATGATCAAATAGGGTTGAGGCTACCTAAAGGATAAAAAAAGGGCAGACTAGATGGGCCAAGTGGTTTTTATCTGCCGTCACATTCTATGTTTCTATGATTCCAGTGAGTCTTCCCTATACTTAAAGCAGCCATCATTTAAAAGGCAAAACCAGTCTTAGAGTGGTGTTTAGGGGCTAATTCAGTAAGGATCGCAAAAAGTACAAATCTGCAAAAACTGCGACCAATCTCAAAAACTGCAAAAGCACGCCCAGACGGAAAATCTGCAACTCGAATTTAATGTTACCAAAAAAAGGTGGGTTTGTCAAAATTGCAAATTTTGCGTTGAGATTTAACAATCTGCATTATTTGCGTAAAAACTTACACTTATTCACAATTTTTGAGTAAAGGTTTCTGATGTTGCAATTTTTGCAAAGTAACTGTGTTTTAACCACAAATATTGCACTACCTACTTACAAACAAAACAACGATGTTTCCTACTCAACAATGATTATTGAACATACAGTATGTTTGTTTGTCACGGTAAAAAAAAAAAACCCTTACACATATACAGTGAAACTGGACATCATAAATGTGCATTCAGTTGCAAAAAAATGCATATGCACCGCCTATCGAAAATCCGCATACGCCCACAACACGCCCCTGCTCGTAATTTTTGCAAGACCAGCCCTTTAGTACGCCCCCTACACGCCTAATTTTCTTCGTGTAGACGCAGTTTTTGCTACGTCTGAAAAGTTGTAATTTTAGACGTAGATTTTACTCTGCGCATGACCGTTGCGTTCCGCGCGCATGCGCTCTATGCAGTTTTACGCAATTTTTACGATTTAGCGGTTTTGCGTTCCTTGTTGAATTAGCCCCTTAATTCTTACTCCGGGTACACACTGAGACCATATAGGATTGATATGTAATTTCCGGGTGAATCAGAACGACATATCAGGCATATCGTTCAGCATGCATGCGTGATATGCGGGTGCTTGCGGTCGCTAGCAACGTTGCCCTGCTGCACGGCCAACCAGGCGATAATGCTAGTAATGTGGGGTATGCTTATTAATGATTGGAACAGTTATATTTTCGTCCTTTATTAGATCGCTCTGATGTTTAAAATGGCGGTAACGATAGGTCGGCCCTTCTGCCGCCAAATCGCCCCGGTACACAGTCTTAGTGTGTACGCAGCTTTAGCAAATAGAATATACAATTTTCACTAAATCTCACAATATTACTGGAGTAAAATTTAAAAAAGTATGTAATATTTTGGGTATCTTCACTTAAACCTGTCAATTCTTTCTACTCAACATCATTCTGCTAGTCACGGTGATGCATACAGGAAAACATGAGTGGATCATTTAGGGTCACTGACTATCTGACGCCAGACGCAAGAGGGGTCTGATGAAAGTAAGAAGTGGGAGCATGTTTGACAAAGATTATGGTAACTCACACACCAGTGATTATTTGTCATTGCGACCTAATAACTAAGTGAGGGGTTTTCAGCCATAGTACATACTTGCAGTCACGGAGGGCATAGAAAATTAGGCGTAACCAAGGTTTCAAAAAAATAAAAAAATAAAAATACTGTACAACATCTTATTGTTTTACTTCTGTATGCCAGTGATGCCGTATTCTGCACTTTCCAGACGACAGCACATTGTGGTGACTGCCTACAGAATTTCACATAAAGACATAACCACAGAACATGGTTTAATAGTTCCCAGACTCGTCGTCCTTAGCATCCGATGAAGTATTATTTTTAGATACTCCGTGCTCAAAGGCCAACATCAAAGAGGGTCTGGTAGGTGTTTAACTCACACAAAAAGGTCACAAGACATAAAATAATAAAAAAAGGTGCCAAATTAATTTTCCACTGATGCCTCATGAATAGTGGCATCACTGTCTAGTTTACTGATAGGCTACATACTCATTAATACTGGTTCAGCCAACAAACTGGTGGCTTCTCCAGGGGCACTACAATTATGTTTTATCGAAAAGAAGCCCATGAATACTAAAAGGAACCCCTACATCTGGGCTGATGGAGACTGGTGAAATGTACCTACAGAACTCATACTTCCCAACTGTCCTCATTTGATAGGACAGTAGGGAGGTATGGGTCCCAATATGAGAGCTCTGTTCCACCTTTCCAATCAGGACTACATTGCCCCAACTGGCTGGGTCAGTGAAAGTGCCTTCAGAGAGGAGGGAATGGGGCAGGGCAGTAAATCGGAGGTGGAGGAAATGCCCCCCGTGATGTGTGAACAAGGCCCAGGTTTTTATGCCTCTCACACCGGAAAGGCAACTGCCTCCATGGAGTGCAGCACTGGAACTCCGACCAACACCATATCACCCCACTGATGCAAAATGGGATGCTGAGACAGTCCTCTAAAATAGAGACTCCCACTACAAGCAGGACAGATGGGGGTGGGGGGTTGTTAATCTGGACAGTCAATAGTTCAGTTCCATAAGGTCGACAGGCATTAGGTTGACAGGTACAAAGGGTTAACATGTAGAAGGACAACAGTGCTTAAGGTCAACAGGTACAAAATGCTGACATATTCAAATAGTCGACATGACAATGGTCAACACAAGTTTTTTGGGGTAATTTTGTTTCCCTTTTTTCCAACTTTCTCATAATTTACCAACCATGTGGACTATGATTGGAAACAGTAACCTATGCTGAGCGCAGCGGGACGCACTAAACTAATTGGGGTCATGATGTTTACCATACAAAATTACACACATACAAAAAAACAACTTGTGTTGACAATGTCCTGTCGACCTACTGACCCTGTTGACCTTTTGACCCTGTAGTCCTCGTCTATGTCGTACATATGGGGTTGACCAAATAATTTGGTCATCCAAATCCAGACCAGTTGAGACGGGGTCGCGAGGAGATATTCTCGCTACTACACCAAATATTAAAGCAAGGAGTTTAAAAGAAGCTTGCGAGCAGGACCCTTTTACCTTTTTGTCGGGTCTGTTATTACCAGTGATGCAAGTAGAATTTTTTGTTAGTGGTACTAATAGTAAAAATGGGTGTGGTCATGTGTCATGAGGGGGTGCGGTCACACAAACCTAGGGGAGTGGCTACATGACAATAGTGGCTTGGCCACATTATGCCACACACTGTAATGCCCATTACACATTATGCCAAACACCGTAATGCCCCTTACACATTATGCCACACACCGTAATGCTTATTAGATATTATGCCACACACGTAATGTTTATTATACATTATGCCACACACCGTAATGCCCATTACACATTATGCCACACACCGTAATGCCCCTTACACATTATGCCAAACACCGTAATGCCCCTTACACATTATGCCACACACCGTAATGCTTATTAGATATTATGTCACACACGTAATGTTTATTACACATTATGCCACACACCATAATGCCCATTACACATTATGCCAGACACCGTAATGCCCATTACACCATACACTGTAATGCTTATTACACATTATGCCACACACCGTAATGGTCGTTGCCAGGGGTTTCTTGTTCATTGCCAAGTGTTACATGGTCATTGTCAGGGTTTTTTATTTTGCTCGTTGCCTGCTCATTGCTGACAGAGACCCTGCACCGCCGGCGGTGGGCTGGTGGTACGGCATACCAGCACCATATTTCTTAATGGTACTCCGTACCACCCTACTTTCAGCACTGGTTATTACCCAGTCTTGTTTTATTACTGTTTTGTTCCCA
The DNA here is from genome assembly GCF_028390025.1 of Pseudophryne corroboree. Lineage (NCBI taxonomy): Eukaryota > Metazoa > Chordata > Amphibia > Anura > Myobatrachidae > Pseudophryne > Pseudophryne corroboree. Next base: position 433,926,881 of record NC_086452.1, on the reverse strand, counting down.
ATGGTAAGGCGCAACGGAGTACGCTGGCGCTATATAAGTAACTGGTAATAAATAGTCACAAAACTACATTTTCTAATAGGAGGCTTTTGGGAGAATGTATGAAATCTCATTTACAGGAATACGGTGCTGGACCTAAGAAACCAAATGAGATTTTGCTCTCATTTTCCAACCCCAATTATAAAAAGAAGGATGGGCTTATGCAGCGCTGAACATGCACTTGCTTGCAGAGCGTATACTGTGTATTTTTACGCTGAGCACGCTCTGCATTTCGGGTTATTTTTAGGCATGTTTTATACAATACTGCGCTACTCTGTGGATGCAGTGTATTATATGCAAAAAGGCCTGGCAGAACTAGGTTGCACCCCTGGACAGTGAAAATAGGGTAACTGACTAGTAATATAAAAACCATCACTGAAAATATGAGAAGGAAGCTAGAGGAAGCAATGCGCTTAGGAAAAGCTGCAGGAAGACGTACAAAGTCATCTGGAGGTGGACAATCACTAAGTTAAAAGAAAAAAAAAAAAAAAGAGTTTTGACTGGGTAATTCTCACAAATATATATCACACCATCTCCGGAAAAAGGGGAAATTTAGACAGCAGCTTCAACGCGATCGTGTGAAACATCCAATTTCATGTGCGGAATCAGTTGACACAGGCAGACTGTTAAATTCAGAATAATACGCTTTCTTCCCCCCTCCGCTCGCAGAGCGATGTTATTATGAATATGTCCTATAAACTGATTTATGTTTATCTATTGTGCTGCTACAATTTTCTGCATGTTTAGCAGACAAACCTGTGGTTAGTGTTTTGCATTGCAGATCTGATCGCCTGCCGGAGACACAATACTACTGGGCCATGTTAAATTTTAATTTGAAAAACAAAACTGCTGAAACGGGCTACTTTAAATTAAGTTATATATTTGTGCAATGTTTTTCATAACCTAAACACATCAGGTAGCGAGAGAGAGAAAGCGAGGGAGAGCACTAAGCTGTGAATGCATGCAGTCCAGCATCTGCAGTCAAATGAAAAGCGTAGCAGTAACTTACACACAGGGAAGGCAGAGATTTATGTGGCCACAAACCTTACTTAGCCTGTTTCAAACAAATAGCTCGCCCACAAAGGTGGCTCCTAATAATCGGCCTGACTCAGGGTCACGCGTAATGACGATATGGGCGGGGCTGAGCAATTCTTTGCTACTTTGCAATGCGTGGAAATCTTTAAAACGCCTACGGCACATGCGCAATACATCGCTCCACTGCGTACAAAATCAGTAATGAGGGTCTTATTCAGACTTGGACGCAGCCGTGTGTCTGGGCGCAGCGGGCGCGTCCATCGGGTCTGCACACGCACAATTGACACACTGCGTGTGCGCGCGACCCTTCACCATGCAAGGTGACTGACAGCAGCAGACGTTGTTGATGCGCCATTTAGCGGGCTCGGTCCGGACAACACAAGGGTGTCCGGACTGTTTCCGGGGTCGCTGCGTAATGTCACGCGTAGCCACTCCAAGAAAAAAAATGGCGCCAGACCATACACAGGCGGACTCGCATGAGCATAAGGCATTAAATACGTTGCCACGGCTGTGAGGAGAAGCAGGACGCTGATGAGCCAAACTAAAGGCCCGTACACACGGCCGATATATCGTGGGTCCATTGGCCAGTGTGTACGGCCGATACGTCTGTGAACTCCGTCGTTCACAGACGTATCGCGTCGGCCCCGCAGTACAGCCGACGGCCAATATATCTACCAATATATTGGCGCGTCGCTGTGTGTGTATGGCAGTCGGCCGGCCGCACACATGCTGCGGCGGCCGGCGGTGATTTACAGCTGAACTGGGCGGGCGTGTGTACACGCCCGCCCAGTTCATGACGTCAGTCCCCGACGGATCGGGCAGTGTGTATGCTCAACACACTGCCCGATCCGTCCATAAATATATCTGCAGATCAATTGATCTGCAGATATATCTACTAGTGTGTACCCACCTTTAGAATCAGAACCCAAATTTGAGAGCAAGACCTGCCAAACACAGTGACTGGTTGGCTCCTGAAGAAGAGGCCCCACTCAAGTACTTCTATTGGGTACTATTAACGACAAGGAAGTTTTTATTACAACAAATGAGGATGTTATTTTTACAAATACAAAAACAAATGAAAGTGAACCAGTCACCCTTATATTAATGAGGACAAATGCAGTGCACTCACTGGTATAGCAAGGACAGCATTACAAATAGTAACACCACAATGTGTGCCATAGGCGCACTAGAGACACTTGTTGTACATGCTTTGTGTGCCCATGCACTGACCTTGGTTTTCCCATGATCTAGTTAACTGGGGAGAGAAAGCAATGAGAACACGGACTTCTAATTACATTATGGCCAAGAGACTCTATAGACGTAAGCAGGAGACATAGAGCTGATGTTACAGAACCTCTGCCTCTTTCTATATCTGTATACATGCCTGAGGTTATGAGTTACTGTATTGAAGATTGGCACTTAAACATCAGGTATCAGCCACTATGAAATCCTTACTTTCATTTGAGGAACATAGCCAGAACCAAAAACTTAATTCCGCCAGAAGATCTGCCTAAAGTCATACATGCATTTGTATGATCTCCCCTAGACTACTGCAATGCCCTCTACCTGGGTCTCCCAGCAAAAGAATAGCACCGTTTGCAGCTGGCACAAAAACGCAGCTTCCAGGCTATCAACCAACCAGCCCCGTTCCTACCACACAGTACCAATTCTCTATGCCCTTCAAAGCCCTACATGACCAGAGCCCAAAGTACCTGAAGCAGCTTCTGATTCCATACTGCCCCACTCGCCACCGATGGATCCATCAGGGGGCGATCAAGGCGATTACTACCCATATCACACAGCTCCAGCACCCGCCCACCCTGCTGATTCTGCAGGCAGCCGTGCAGCCCTGCCCCCACGGCCGGTATATTTTATGCATTTAGGGCCGCTCTTTAGCTACCTGACATCCTGCTGGCCGGGGTTGCAGCTAGAAGTTACTGGCCGGGCTAGCAGAGTAGCAGCTGCAGAATTGTCCCCACTCTCCTCCTCCACAGGCAGCTAATGCACTGAACCTCTGGGCTCCACCTCCCTTCACATGGTTGCAGCCGGGGTGACAGGGCAGGCTCCGCAGATCCTCTTAGGGTTACTGCCCCCAGCAGCCGCCGGTTGACAGAAGCTGGGCTTGAAACGCTATCAGCGCATCAGCTGTCCCCAGCTCCCTAATCTGCTTGACCCAGCCAGCTACACCTGCTGATATGCTCTCTGGTGTGATGTTGGTCAGTTTGGCGATATGGTCAGCAGGCTTTGTCTCTACACATCCCAGGTATCCATTCCATGTGCCTTTATGTTATATAGGAGTGCAACTCAATGGTAGTAGACTAGAGGCGAAATATCTGGCCTTCACAGATTCTCGATTAGCGCTGCTATTGTGACCTTAATACAAGTAGCATTATGGACAGCCTTTTATGATCAACTAACAGCTCCTTTTAGGTTACACCTTGCACATCCGGAGCCGATGCCCCACTTCCGGGTGTGGACATGGGGTTGTAGCATTGCCTATGGTTTTGTACCAGCGCTGCACTTCCGGTCGCGGCTTTGGTGCCACCGCAATGCTTCTGGTTGTTTTCCAGCACTGGAGCGCATGGTACTTCCGGCCGTGGATCTACGTCCGTGGCGGGGATGAAGAGGCTTCTTATGGAAATGTTCTCTACACTCCTTCGTTTATGTCATTTTGTGTGCCCTGCATACTTGTACTGTATTTAATGCTTACAGTGCACATTAACGGATGAATCCAGGGAAATACATTGGGCGGCATCCAATTACCTGCGGGCAATGACTGAGTAACTGTGTCGCCGGGGTTATCCCATTTGCCCTGATGTGGGGTCCTGATGTGGGGCACTATGGCACTGGGGCACTATGGCACTGGGGCACTATGGCACTGGGGCACTATGGCACTATGGCACTGGGGCACTCCCCCCCCCCCCCCCCCCCCTTTTCCTTCCCCAATGCTGGCATGGATTGCGGATTATGCTTCAGGTGCCTCAGACAATATAGGATAAGTAGCTGCAGGTGCCGCAATAACACATGGGATAGGGGACTTATCCCTGATCCCATGTGTTTTCGTGCGATCGTGGGTCTGTTTTCAGATGATCGAAATGGACCCTAATTGAATGAGTGATATCTCGATTGTTACAGCTTTGATAAATAGGGATGACTTGGAAATATGAAAAGTGCATGGAAAAATTCTAAATATGGCAAATCTAGTGATTGCAGAAATTTAAGTGGGAGGAGTAATGAGTAGAGCTGAGAGGTCAGTATTACTTCTTATACCGCCCCCCCTAAAAGAAAAGTCTACATCCGCCCCTGCCACTGGCTTACTGCGTCCTGTAGATGAAGGATTATTAGCAGTACCTAGAATCTTCCTGAATTCATCTGAGGCAAACTTTCAGCTTTACCGCTCCGACTCTATGGAACTCTCTTCCCCGTACAGTGTGAGAGGCCACCACTCTAGAATACTCTGAAAACATACAACCTACAGTATACTGCTAGGCTTAATGGTATTTAACAAAATGAAATAAATAAACAAAAATAAATGTACCATACTGTTGTATGCATGTCTATGGGATAGCGACTATAGATTGTAAAGGTGTTATTTCTTTGCGATCTTCACTATATAGTCAAAATCGCAAAGAAAGTTAGTGCAGACCGCAAGGTGAAAGTCACCCTGCGATCCCGATGCTGATCGGCAGTCCCGCGGGGTCGGTATCGCATGCCTAGATAGACTGTGTAGGCAAGTCAGTTTTGATTATGGGCCCGTACACACGGTGAGATTCGGGCTATGCCCGATTCTCACTATGCAACAGGGGCCGGGTCGGCACATAGACAGTATCGCAAGCACATAATGACTGTGCTTGCGATACTGGCTGTGTGCGATTTTGGCTACGTGTCAGTTTTGACTATCTCTTCTATAGAGATAGTCAAAATTGATTTGACTGCACAGTCTATCTTTTCTTTCGATGCCGACCGCGCGGGACCGCGCATCGGCATCGAATCGGGATCGCAAGGTGACTGTCACCTTGCGATCTGCACTAACTTTTCTTCCGATTCTGATTATATAGTCAATCACCTTGCGATCTGCACTAACTTTTCTTCCGATTCTGACTATATAGCCAAAATCGGGAGAAAAAAATCTCACCGTGTGTACACACCCTATCTCGTAGAAAAGATAGTCAAAATTTACACTTAGCCAAAATCATACAAAGCCAGTATCGCAAGCACAGAGAGAGAGAGAGAGAGAGAGAGAGAGAGAGAGAGAATGGACTTTATTTATGAACTGTAGAATGGGCTTTATTTCTGAACTGTCAGCTTTTGTTACTTAGCGGGTTGGAGCAGAAAAGTTACAAACGGCACTCGCAGTCAGTATAAAACTGCTGCTTTGTAAATAAAGTCCTATGTGTGTGTATGTGTGTATTTATCTTGCATGGTTAGTGGTCATGAGAGTGCACTACACGAAGTGGCCAATAGTGAGGATGTCACGTATTTACAAAAGAAAGCACAGCAAGGGTAAAAAATAAAAAACAAAATCAGAAAACCTGAATCCTTTCCATCCTAGCCCCAAGTACTGCGGCTGGTAGCAGGAATGTGGGCAGCTCATATTGCACATGTATACATTCCACAGGTGCACAATTACACGGCTGACAAGAACAACAAGGTCTTGTTTACCAGCTTAATTGAATTCTCTAAACACTATCCAGGTGAAAGTTACAATGTGACTCAATGTATTTCTTTTTAAGGAAGTGAGACATTAGAGAAGTTTAAATATATACTCTAAAGGAGTATATCAACTCTGGAGGAGAAAGGGGTTAGGGGTGTATCAGTGGGGAGACTGGATGCGCTCTGCCAGTGGATGCTCTCTGCAGTCAATCCACATAGGACTGGCAAAAAGTTCTGCAGCTGTTTTGGGTGCCTCTACAGCACAAGTGAGAAACAGTAGGACAGCATGGTTGGTGTAATGGTCAGCATTACTGCCTCACAGCATTGAGGTCTTGGGTTCCATTCCCACCTCGGCTGCATGTGGAGTTTGTATATTCGCCCGGTGCTTGTGTGGGATTCCTCCAACAATCCAAAAATGTGATCGCTCAACCACCCCCCACAACCCCCACCAAGCAGGGAGAGAGAGGACACTGCTGCAGCTGCCTCTCTCCAGTGCAGCACACACGCTGCAGCTGCCTCTCTCCAGCGCAGCACACACGCTGCAGCTGCCTCTCTCCAGCGCAGCACACACGCTGCAGCTGCCTCTCTCCAGTGCAGCACACACGCTGCAGCTGCCTCTCTCCAGCGCAGCACACACGCTGCAGCTGCCTCTCTCCAGCGCAGCACACACGCTGCAGCTGCCTCTCTCCAGTGCAGCACACACGCTGCAGCTGCCTCTCTCCAGCGCAGCACACACGCTGCAGCTGCCTCTCTCCAGCGCAGCACACACGCAGCAGCTGCCTCTCTCCAGAGCAGCACACACGCAGCAGCTGCCTCTCTCCAGCGCAGCACACACCCGCTGGGGAGAGACGCTGCCCTCTCTCTCCCAGCTCCATGCCGGCACTGTCTTCATCTGGGAAGGAGGGGGTGGGGGTGGGGGGGTGGGGGGGGAGGATCCAACAGGCCCAGGATAAGGTATAGAGTAAACCCCTCTTGGCGGGTTGGATAAATACTCATTCTTTCACCTCTCAAAATACTACATTTCCAATTTGCAAGATACCCTTTTTTTTTGGTCTAATAATTTGCAGACCATGCGGCTGATGCAATTACAGTACACCTGCATTGCATGCAATGTACTAAATGGGAAAAATAGCCTGTATGAAGCAAAGTGACCCAAACATGCTCGTGCATGCCCTTGGTTTTATAGCCGTCATAATTATTAGCGCAAACCTGCACCAGTCATATACTGGGACTGAAAACAGGCGCACCCCTGCATAGCCTGCAATTCCCTCTACGTGTGAATGTGCAGCTGCAAGTCAGTTACACGCACTAAGCCGCAAGTGGAGATGCCGCAGATAAACAGATGACCATGAATTGGACATAGCTATCAGTAGCTGGGCACGTTCGTGTAGGCTCCAACGCCAGTACAGGTTCTACAATTCGCCAGATGCTACAGGTCTGAATTAGTGGCAAATATACCAGGTAACTTCTGTAGGTTAATGAACTTCTGGAAGTTCTCTACACGTTTCCAAGACCGTCACAAAAGCATCTGTACAAAAACATATACTAGGAACATAAAAATTGTTGGAATTAAAAAAAAGTCATTGATAGTTTTAATTTGTCCCTCCAATGTTTTATAAATCCTATTGTTCTAACATAAAATTGGTCCCGCACATGTTCCTACCTACTACTGTACTACCAAAACCAGAGGCAAATTCACAAGTGGACCATGACAGTAATATAAATATTAAATGCACTTCTAGAGATAGGGGGCATCACTAGCATGACACCCTGCGCCCAGTCATTATAAACCATATATTAATACAGCTTTTGTTTCGGGGGTAGGGGGGGTGGAAATGAGCCAATTACCTCATTATAACACACTTTCTTTTTTTTTTTCATCAACATTACAAATTGGAAAGTTTTTTTGTGGTTTCTACAATCAAATGTAAACAGGAAATTAAAGCAATTGCAAATTGCACAATAAAAAAACAACATAATTCTGGTATGAAAATCACAAGGTTGAACAGAACGTATACAGTATCTGGCAATATATACTTTGCAATGTGCTTTGACCGCCTCAGCCAGCTACCGAAATGATGCCCCCTCTCATCCTTTATACAGAATGCCCATAAGCATCTCGGGATACGGTCGTTAGGTCGACAGTCATTAGGTCGACCACTGAAAGTCGACATGAGTTATGCCGACATGGTCAATAGGTCGATATGTACTAGATCGACAGGTCAAAAGGTCGACATGAGTTTTTCACTTTTTTTTTTCATTTTTGGGATTTTTTCCATACTTAATGATCCACACGGACTACGACTGGAACGGTAACCTGTGCCGAGTGAAGCGAGCCATGCGAGGGGACACGGTGCACTAATTGGGGTTCCCCGTCACTTTACGAAGCAAACGACGCCAAAAACAGTAAAAAAAAATAAAAATGTCAACCTTTCATGGTCGACCTAATGGCTGTCGACCTAAGTTGTGTCTATCCAACAATCCATACCCAAGCATCTCTTCCCAGGAGACAAATATTGGGGGTCATTCTGACCCGATCGCACGCTGCAGTTGTTCACAGCGTAGCGATCGGGTCAGTACAGCGCATGCGCCGGCGCATGGCGCCCGTCGCTGCGCTATGATCACCTCTGCCTGATTGACAGGCAGAGACGGTCAATGGGCAGGAGGGGGCAAAACGAGCACGGTCCGGCCAACGCAGGCGTGGCTGGACCGCGCGGGAGTGGCCCGCAGCGGCTGCGTGACGTCACACGCAGCAGCTGCGGGCCGGGGAGCGAAGAGTAGCTCCCGGCCAGCACACTAAAGCTGCCCTGGCCGGGAGCTACTCTTGAAGTGCAAAGGCATCGCCGCTGCGCGATGCCTTTGCACTTCTGCAGGGGGGGGGAGGGGGATCGGACTGACATGCGGGGCAGACTAGCCCTGTGCTGGGCATCCCCCCGCATGCCTGAGTTCATGATCGTAGCTGTGCTAAATTTATCACAGCTACGATCAACTCGGAATGACCGCTGTTGACATCTATAAGGATTGTTAAGTCAATCAGCAATGCAAATATCACTAATTTCTACATCTGCCTTCAGAAATGTGACTGGGGTGGGGGTTCGGGGAGTAACCATTAACGCTGCTCCCCACAACACTTGCTGTCTGATTCCCCATGTTGCCACACTGTAAGCACACCCCCAATTATGATGCAGTCACGTTCCAAGAGCTAAGTACAGTATTTATAATTACAGGTTGAGTATCCCTTATCCAAAATGCTTGGGACCAGAGGTATTTTGGATATGGGATTTTTCCGTATTTTGGAATAATTGCATACCATAAGGAGATATCATGGTGATGGGACCTAAATATAAGCACAGAATGCATTTATGTTACATATACACCTTATACACACAGCCTGAAGGTAATTTTAGACAATATTTTTTATAACTTTGTGCATTAAACAAAGCAAGTGTACATTCACACAATTCATTTATGTTTCATATACACCTTATACACACAGCCTGGGGGTCATTTAATACAATATTTTTAATAACTTTGTGTATTAAACAAAGTTTCTGTACATTGAGCCATCAAAAAACAAAGGTTTCACTATCTCACTCTCACTCAAAAAAGTCCGTATTTCGGAATATTCCGTATTTCGGAATATTTGGATATGGGATACTCAACCTGTATTATTATTTTTTTTTTTTTTAAGTACCATCCAGTAAAATTAAGAAGTATAACCAAGCTTGAAATCAGATACAACCCGATTTTTTGGGTTAAATATTTGACAGGGTGGGTTTACATGTTTTATATGAGCGTCCACCAAGACAGACCAACTTTCCTGCGAAACAACAGGTCTCTCTAATATACTTTACAGTATATACCACTCATGACTATGCAGAATTATGTTATGTCCACTCAGAATCAGACTGGCCCACAGGGGTGCAGGGGAAATACCCAAAGGGCCCCTTCAATTTCTGTAACGTCTGGTTCCAGTCAGTGTACTCACATTATACATTGTTACTCCATTAGAGGGCCAGATACATGGGGGGTATATTCAATTGAACTCGGATCCGACACGTCCCTATTCAATGCCGGCCATTTCCGGCCAGCATTCTGACAATGCAGAATTGACTTGATAACGAATCGAATCTGCAACAGTGGTAAACTGTCGAAAAGACGCATTTTCGACAAAAACATTTTTTCCAACAGTGCTGGTTTTTTTTCGACAGTCGAAAAACCGGCACTTTCATTGAATAGGTTGAATGCATAGTCGATCTAAAAACGGTCTAAAAGTGCAGTTTTTCCAACTGTCAGAAAAACCGGCACCAATTGAATACCCCCCATGGTCTCTAATGGCTGTCCATACCTCTGTGCGGGCCCCCCTCTGGTAAGTGCGCACACCCCTTAAGCACGGGTCCCGACCACTGTATTCCCCCTGCGGGACATTCATGCCCCAGTCCAACACTGTGTACACTCCTCCTCAGACAAGACATTGCAGAAGACAAAAATAAAATGTACTTCTAATGCCGAAGACAACTGAAAATGATATAGAAATGTATTATATTAATGCAAGCGATCTTATCCAAAACCAGTGAATGCTGAAGACCAAACGTAGGGAGTAGTAGAAAATAAATAAATTATATATATATATATATATATATATATATATAATGTGTATGTATGTATGATGTACAAAGCCCGGCACTCCTCTATAGACAAATATGCCCCGATGCCCTCAGTGCTATTAATTGATAGTTTGAAGAAAGATCTGCGGCACTCAGGGTCTTGTAGCAAAGCGAGTGTATTAGAACATCACAGCAAAAAACATCAACGTTTCGGGGTATCTAGCCCCTTTGTCAAGATGTCACATCTTGACAAAGGGGCTATATACCCCGAAACGTTGATATTTTTTGCTGTGATGTTCTAATACACTCGCTTTGCTACAAGACCCTGAGTGCCGCAGATCTTTCTTCAAACTATATTATATATATATATATTTATATGTGAATCACTATGATAATTAATAGCAGTAGTGTGTGGGTACACCACGACCGTATTCCTTACCAGCGCAGCAAGTAGCAATTTTGACCTGACTCAACAAACTATCTTTTTTTCACGTTACTCATCTGAAATGACTCAGTATAACACCTGGGCTTTAAATCATCGTAGGGAAGCTGAGCTCCCTGCATATTTGCATTGATTATGAGGGGGACCAACCATATTACCCTAAGGTTAAATTCAATATTTTCACTAGACTTCAATGGAACAGTGCCTGAAGTGGCAAAAATCATGCTAAGCATCACCAAATAATAATGTTTGATCTAAACAGGTCTCTCATACTGTATATAGCGTAACTTATTCCCACCCACCAAGACATTGCAGTAATATATCCTTTAAGGTAACAGACGACAACACCGCATTAAGGGCGACTTTGAGACTGAATGCTGAACCCTGCAACACTGTATCCCTGGCAAGGAAGACATTATGGTAACATGGCGCACAAAGTGTCCGTAAGATGCATTTATAAAGCGTCCATTTAAATTGTAAATGTTTACGATACCATTGTATTAATTACTTTTACATTTATGGAACCAGTGACGACAGTATATTTAGAATTTTAAAAATAAATTGTTGTATAGAGCCTTATAATTTGTAGCATAATATAAAGGTTGTTGATACCATAAAACCATGTTAAACATGTAACATTAAATAGAACCATTAATTTCAGTATAAATACAGGATTATGATAAAATAGACTATGTGCAAAGTACAAAAACACACACATACATACATACATACATACATACATATATATATATATATATATATATATATTTATTTTGTAAATGAAATAGTTAAAACGAGTTGTGGTTGCTTATTTTGATGGTCCATTTAAGCGCATGCTACAAGCTATATTACCAGACGATGACGGATGTTGTAAGTTACAGGGCCAGCTGTTTCAGTGACAATTGCACTATACATTCCCATATGTTTGGACGGCAGTTGCTCCTCATCCCTAAGCCAAGTGTACCACAGAATACATCCCTTCCAGTACACACAGTATGATTTGTGGTCAGCGCCAGAATCTTTTAATTTGCTCTTCTCGTTGCCGCTTGCCGTACTTCCCCGCGTTGTAAAAGATAATGAGCTGGTGCTCTAGACTGTCATAGTCTGAATTAAAATCCAGTTAGTACCAAATTAATCTATTCTACTGACTTCAAAAATTAAGGATTGTACCCATGCACCCCTCCCCCCCCCCCCCTTCTAATCTTGTGACCCCTCCCCTGGTTTTAATTAACCTCATATTCATGTCTATCGGTCCATCCAAGGACAGATGAATTGTCGACCAAGGAGACAATTTAATTTGCCAAACTGAAAGCTCATATCTGCTAATATAATGCTGCAGCTCTGTCTTTCTTTGCTGCAATTGTAAAAGGGAAGGCTCGCCTTACTTTGGAGAGGAACTTAGCGCACATCCAAGCGGCAATTTATTACATTAATTGGGAATAATCTCTTATCTCGCTATAAAAGTGGGAAACTTGGTCCTTGTCAAGAGGGACAGATATTATGGGTGTCCCTTCACTGTCAAGTCAGCATTGTGTTTTTTGTTTTTTTTTTGGGAGAGGGGGGAGGGGAGAGGGGTATGCATTATTTCCAAAACGTTTAGCACTTGTCTGGTACGCATTAAGGGTTAATAAACAGAGCAGCCCAGCCCCCATGCATGTTAAACAATAAGATAAAGAGTATGCAAATAGCTATTGTTGCTGCAACTTTAAAGTACCTGTCTGTATTTTTTTTTTTTTTACATGAAAAACGATTATCTGCATCAATCAAAATTTGGGAACACAAAAGCGCTAATCATACCGGAGGCTTTGCCTGAGTAAGTCTCATGAAAGTGTCTTTTTATGTGTTTCTTAAATGTAAAACAATATGTACAGGCAGAAAAATGCACATTTATAATTAAAATGTGGATGTCATTATTAAACACGTGCTCATATATTGTTTCGGTGTATGTGTATGTTGTATCTATACTTTTGGTGGGGGGAGGGGGTTGTCTTGCAAGTACTAATATCCAATCAGCCAACACTCCAGCTTATTGATACAGCTATAAAAATGCATATTTGTACATAACGGTGATTCTCATTTTACACGTGGTGGAACAGCACACCCTAATGTTTGGATGAGTGAATACGTTGCAGCAATGAATGAGTTAATGGTTTCCCTTTTTGCACTAGTGAAAAGCTAGTGTTCTATGTACTGGTGTGTATACTGGATTATTATTATTATTTATTATTAGTATGATTATTACTACATTTTGTTCAACTTAAAATAACCATGTTTATTAAAGCGACATTTTATTTTACAGTTTTACTGCAAGTGCTCAAACCTCTGATACACAAGCGTTAAATAAAGCACTTTAAGAACTTTAAAACTCTGCTTAATCAAGGCTGGGAGCGTGCCAGGCTTGCCACACATCTGTAAAAACGACCCTACACGCCCAAGTGTTGGTAGGGTTATTTTTATCAATTTAAAAGGCAGCAATCATTAATTTATGATTTCAATAAATAAACAATTTCTACAGTCTACATCACATTATCCAACTCGCAACTTCATGAAACGCATATGCTTCTGGCACGGTTACAGTCTCCCACTAGATTCTCAGAGACAGGAGTCACTCTTTGTTGTGGAAGGGTTAATCAAGCATGACTATAAGATAAACCCACCCCTCTATGCGGAGAGCAGAGGGGGGCTGTCATATGTGCCCTCACATTCTCTCAGTATCACTTGCACAGGCATTGTGATCTTTGCAATAGGCATGTCTGACATGAAGTTGATACCAATGAAAAGACAACTTTACCCTGCACACCAAAAAACAAGAGTCTTATTTTCCCAGGCTGTATCGCGCAGATTCCACTGGTCTGTGCATGTAAACAATGGAAGTATTATCTTCAAAGTCACCAAACAAGAGTTTCCTAACACAAGGTATAAACGCTGGGACGTGCAACCGGGCACACACAGAATAAATACATAAAGGATATGTAATGTCACATACAATAATGTTTTACTGCTTATCGACCACAAATGGCTTACTCGCCTTTTTCTGTGCAGGCTGAGTGGTGTTTAAGTTGTGAACACATTACACTACACAGTACAAAAGGTGCACTCTTAATGCAAAGTAGGACAGTGAAGGTACACTTACCCATTCATAGGAAGAGACAGCTGTATAATGCTCTGCACATGTGTGTGTAATCCCACTAAGGAGAAAAGAAGCAGAAAGGAGAGACTTTTACATCCGCCGGGGGAAAAATGACTATCCTGGCCCCTGTGTACTTTCACGCAAGTGTACGGAAGAACTGAAGGCATGAGGTCTAAACACAACAAAAGCCACTGCCTTACTCTAGATTAAATATGCAGGAAGAGGCCCCTTTTGCATAAACACAAACACTCCGCAAATGAGTAACTGGCTCAACTCACATGTCTGCTGTGAATTCTACCTGCCCAGCATTGTCAGCCCTGCAACCAGAGCACACAGCTCGCCTAGCACAGCGGATCCCTCTCACAACTTCTGTGAAGTCTATAAACAAGGTGAATTAAAACCAGCTGGATACATTGATGCTACCCCTCTCGTTACACCGCTGGAATGACAGGCCACGGATAATTATTTCATTGCTTTTTTTTTAAATGTTATTTTATATGGATGCTTATACTAAGCATAGTAGAGTAGTAAGCCTAGGGCAGACTTTCCCCTTTAAATACACAGAAATTATGATGTAGATACATGCTGAATAGTTTTGGGGATTTGTTTAAAATTAAATACTTTATTTTATTTATTTTTGCAAATTACAGCTCAATTTTTCTAACTAGAGAAAAATGTGTTCAACAAGTTTTCTGGGTGTAAAGAAAAAATCAATTGACAAATACAATTAACAGCCGCGTTCTGTAGGCCTACATAAATAATAGCATATATACACATTGCAATATTTTGGAACTAACATTCCCTGAATTCAGATGAATTACAGTTTGAAGTGTTAATATTAGGTGAGTGCTGAATTTGTATGATTTTTTTATTTAAATAGTGTGGTCACAATACCACTGGCACCGCGGATGTATGAGTGCTGTGGGTTCATGCCTATTGTTTATATAAAATTTTTGTGGTCACACTCTTTCTTGCACCCCTATTGTCCATATGTAAATGAAATGTTAAGAAATTCCCCAGGTGTTTTTACTGATATGCTTGGGTGTGGTTCCTGTCTCTTTAAAAGAGTTGGACAGGGCCTAAACACATGATATAAGCATGCTGTGTATTTGAAATCCAAAAGATGCCTGTGAGCATTGCTCAGATTTGTGTAAATCAGTGTAGGGACTGACCAAATGGGAAGGCCGTGAAGGGGCTGGTCAGCTTAACAAACTATTGCAATATTTTGGAACTAACATTCCCTGAATTCAGATGAATTACAGTTTGAAGTGTTAATATTAGGTGAGTGCTGAATTTGTATGATTTATATATATATATATATATACACATACACACACACGCATACACACACACAATGAGAACTGAGGTCATTTTGAAGTCTGGAGAACAAAGTTTCTGTGTCATAGCTGCAGATTTTAACAACCGGCACCCAGAAGACCTCCAATTTCACATAACACGGTCAGGTGCCTAATTTCCAAATTCAGAGAAACTGGGACTGTGGCTGACAAGTCACAGAGTGGTCGTCCAAAAAGTGCTACTGGTGTTTCTGGGTGCCAGTTGTTACAATCTGCAGCTACAGTATGACACGGAAACTTTGTTCTCCAGACATTAAAATGACCTAAATTTTCTCCTCTTTTGTCAAAGCCATCTTCAGTTACCTGCAACAACAAAGTGTTGTAACTTTTGAACCATAACTGCTATTTCAAATCTGTTTGCAGCAATAAACTTTTAGGCACATTCTGATATTGTTCGACATGTTACATGACCCCCTTTACATTTGAAAAAACTGACAGATTCAAGATGGCCAATTTCAAGATGGCGCCCATATTCAGTACATACCCTAAAAGATAGCCCACCTCACCCATACCTTACTGAAGTATTCAGTTTTCCCATTTCCTGTACAGTTTTCGAAACAAAAGGGTGTACTGCGACTTTCGACTCACTAAATAGAGTGTATATATATATATATATATATATATATATACACTAGATAGATAGATAGATAGATAGATAGATAGATAGATAGATAGATAGATAGATAGATAGATAGATAGAGGTTTGAAGAAAAATAAATTACTATCTCTCGGAATGGTTTTCAATATTGAGCATTGCACTAATATGCAGAAACATCAGTATGTTGTATCAATATAAATGTTTCCTTAATTGATTTAAATCCCAGTTTTCAGTATAATTAGTGATCTGAAGCTCCACCTCTGAGCATGTTGCAGTCTACGGAGACCATTAGTCACAGACTAAATACCTTCATAAACAGCTGTAGCAACAGTGACAACTGCTGGTCTGAATAAAATAAAATTCAAAAATACTATAAAGAGATCACTTTTGTGTAAGTACTTCATAGAATACATTTTTGTTTAATAATAGCTGGGAGTACTACACATCTGTGTCCATCATGCTTTTATTCATACAATTGTTGTATTTCCTAATTTTTGTATAATTCTCCTTTATATTATCTGTATTTTGTGCATGCAGATATTAGTCTTTCAGCCTGCAGTGTGTCAATCTGTGGTGTTCTGTTTTCAGGATCACTGAAACGCCATAAAAAAAGAAATAATAAAATTAAAAAAAATGGACCATTTGGGTGAAAGACAATCAGGGGACATTCTGCAAAACTTTTAGTCACTGTCAAATGACATAACAGCAACAGTGACATCTGCAGGTTACAAAACTACAATCATATAAAAATAAAAATATTAAAATATTACTAAATGTACTTAATATTGCTCAAGACAATTTAATGTTCCACAAGTAAAAAAAAATTATATTTCTGTATATCGATGTTTCTTGAAAATAAAAATAGTTAATATATATGGGTTCCAACGCTTAGATTGACAGTCGATACTGTATGTCGATAACATAAGGTCAACAGGGTCAAAGGTCAACAGGTAAAAGGTAGATAGTGCTTAAGGAGGACAGGTTCAAAAGGTCAACACACTTCTTGGGTTTTTTTCCACAAATTTATCAACTTTTGCTTGATTTACAATCCACGCGGACTACGACTGGGAACAGCAACCTGCCCAAAGCGTGGTGAGCGAAGCGAGCCTGTGGGTTTATACGTTTGCAATAATTGTGGTCACATATTATGACAACAAAAAAATGTGTCGACCTTTTTTATGTCAATCATTTCCGTACCTTTTCTACCTTTTGAACTGCCTACCTGTTCCATGTCAACCGTTTCGACCTAATGCACATCAACCATATGGGGTTAACCTAATGACTATTTAATTACTGTAGATCTTCTATATCACACCCATTAGCTGTCTAATTAATGTTGAATTTAAAGCATTGAATAAAGTCATTGGTATCACAGATAGAACATTTGTCACGAGTAGCTAGGACCACACCAGCAATTTAATTAGTAACCCCAATTATTTTAATGAAGTTAATTTGCAAGGAACTACAACACACTGGTAAAGATGTTGAGCTTTTTGATTGACATTAAAAGCACGGCACGATCCTGTGACGCAATGACTGCTCATCCTGTACTTCAATGGCGTGGATGTAGACACCGCATTGCACGGTGGACGCCCAGTTTACTGCATGCTGTGTGGCTTAAAGAAGCAATCTGAACTACGGGGGTAATTCCAAGTTGATCGCAGCAGGAAAGTTTTTAGCAGTTGGGCAAAACCATGTGCACTGCAGGGGGGGCAGATATAACATTTGCAGAGAGAGTTAGATTTGGGTGGGTTATTTTGTTTCTGTGCAGGGTAAATACTGGCTGCTTTATTTTTACACTGCAATTTAGATTGCAGATTGAACACACCACACCCAAATTTAACTCTTTCTACACATGTTATATCTGCCCCCCCTGCAGTGCACATGGTTTTGCCCAACTGCTAAAAAATTTCCTGCTGCGATCAACTTGGAATTACCCCCTACAAGTGATATTTTGCATGCAGCAATTCATGCACTCTTTCATTAGCTAGTGCACCACAATTCAATTACAGACGAAAAACATTATTACTAACCTAAATCTGATGATTGCTCAGGTTAAAAAACATGAGTACACCTGTGGCAATAGGGAGGTTTTTGAAGCAGTGCATTGAAAATTTCTCTTTTAGAGCTGATGAAGAGTTCAAGAATAATCAAACCGAACAGAAGACAGAATTGAGTCGGCAAGACATTTCAGTGGTGGTGTAAGATGCTACAAAACATGTGAAATCTTTTCTTCTTGAAAGAATTTTTTTTTTTTTTTGCGGTCCCCATTAAAACCCCAACTTTCCTCAAAGACATTAAATGAAAGTGTGTACAAGTTACTATTTATTTATTGGGCAAATGTCACATGCAATCTTGTACATTGATTACTATCAGGCTCATCTGTTATTTGTGTAGGGTCAATATAGTCGGCAGAGCTGCATTAGAACAGAATTTCCCGATGGTACCCACCAGAGGATGTAGATCAGAACTGCATGGAGATTCATGCAGTTCTGATAGGCCTTCCTTTGCGATTACAGGGGGTGGCTGACGTCAGCAGGGGTGCCGGTGTCAGGGACTGTGTTGAAAGACACAGTTCCATTGACAAGGGTGGCCAAGTCTGATGGTGAAACAGATTTCTGACCAATGGTAAGACTTTTTATGCACCATGCTGGATTAGAGCCTCAGCCCAGTTGGCGTCTCAGTAAACAACCTGTAGGCAGAGGTATTAGCATAAATTAACAGTAGCAACTGACACTTACTGCATATCCTTCCACCAATGATCAGGACTACTTTTACAGAAGGTACAGGAAGGCTTGCTGATTAAAATATTTCTCTATACATCTATTTGATAAATCATATGGAAAGTCTTAATAAAGCTCATGTTCATTAAAACAAGACACCAACACCTGTATACAACTGTAATGAACTGAATTTTCCATTACAACAGTTTAAAAAAAAAACCATGAAGTAGAGTTTATTTGTGGGATGGAGACCCGGATCATAGATAAATCTTGCTGCTGGCTTCCAAAAAATACTTTCATAGTAGCTTCCACTTTGTATTCCTTGCAGTGGTTTAGTGGTGCATTGTCCATACTTGGCAAGTTTGAAGAGCCTGCAGGAGATACCAAGCAGAGCTCTGTGAGCTTCGAGAGGGTGAGACTTAATGAAGTGATCTGTATTATTTTTCTCTTCCCACCTAAGGGTGATGATGACTCTCCACCCATAATAGCGTGAAGATGTGCAGGGGGTAGAGAGTGAAGACTTGGGTCCTTCAACATTTTTGTTGTGGCCCAGCATCAGGAAGATTAACAGACTCTCTCTTGGTTACTTGTGAGATCACCCCACTGTTATTCGATTCTCCTTAACATGATGGGACAGATGGAGGCATGATAAGTCTTGATATATACCAAAAACCTACTCCGTAAAGGCAGCAATATAATGGGCTGAACTAATCTGGGAGAAGTATAATTTTTATTTCCCTGGCTTTCTGGCTGGGGCTTATTTATTTATGCACTTTTTTTTTTGCACCCTACACCTCACCTTTTTTTTGGAGAGAGTCGAACATTCCGTTCTCCAGGGGGAAGCTTTGGCCAACCCTGGGGAGAAAGGGGCAACCCCGAGCCATCAGGCGGAGGGAAACCTGAAGATCGTTGCCCCCTAAGGGGCCTCTTGGCTCCGGGGTATGGGGATTTAAGGGATCCCTCCAAGCTTCGACAAGGGTAGACCTGAAGAATCTCTTTTCCTCTCATTGGGCCTTTTGATTATGAGTGGATGGAGAGTAATGGGGCCTAAAGTCCCATGTCCCCAGCAGTTTTTGGGCTGCACTAGGTGTTTGAAGCCATGCACCTCAGGCTTCAAATAAAAAAAGAAATAAAATTTGAGGAACACGGTCATCATGCACATTTGAGTAATGACCTAATGGCGTTATATGCGCACTCCAGCTCCCACTGTGCATGCCGTGTACATTTGACGTGGCGTACACACAAGCACCGCATCGGCACGAATGAAGAGGACCACACCGGTAAGTATAATGGGACAGAAGGGAGCGGTAAGGCTGAGGTGGCCCACCAAATGTTGTGCCCATTTATTTATTAGTACATAAGCAGTGACTTCTGCTCTTAATGCTTATAATGGCTGAGCTATGACCTCAATGTTACAGTATTCACTAGAACTAGAAGGAATAATGTGTGCCCTACCATAAATTATTACGGATATTAGCAGTCACCTCGGATCTCTGTGACCTGTATAAGAGCACTTGTCCTAAAGCTTGGTGCTATACAATATGTACGCAGGATCCTCAGACCTCTAGCAGACATATAGCTTGCAGTGGGGAGAGCATTATCCCATGTATCTAGTTACATTCTACATGTTGCAGGACATTAGGAGGACACAGAGGATCAAAACGCATGTACAGAATGGACTAAGCAAAATTATTGACAACAGGAAAATGTCTTAAAGGTGAAATGCTTAATAGTGTGTGTGTTTACAAAATACTAAAACACTCACAGCGGCTTTTACTGCACCAAATTCCTGGGGATTTAGCAATGTCTACAGAGCACTTACATATAATATTTCTCCTAAGCGGAGAGGAAAAGTCTGTGATTCAGTTCTACACATATAAAAGTGCGCAAGTTGGATGCAAAAATCAAAACCACTTTCTGTGAACGTTTTCTCGAGTGAGGATTGGGACAAATCAGATTACCAAAACGTCAACAAAATGCCAAATCAGGTTGTTGTTTTTTTTGGTTTCTTTTAATTGCCAAACTCAGATATTGAATATTTCCACTGATGCCGTATACTACAGGGATTATTAAAATAGTGTAAACAGAGGACCTGTGCTAAATGCCATAACTAGTAAATTATAAATTTACCCCTGTCATAGGTCTGACTACATAATGTTTAGCTATAATTTCCACTAGCAAAACAGCAATTATTATTTACTGTATAATTTTCAGAT
This sequence comes from Pseudophryne corroboree, assembly GCF_028390025.1. Taxonomy (NCBI): domain Eukaryota; kingdom Metazoa; phylum Chordata; class Amphibia; order Anura; family Myobatrachidae; genus Pseudophryne; species Pseudophryne corroboree. Next base: position 433,906,086 of record NC_086452.1, on the reverse strand, counting down.
AAATTTTTAAATTTTCTGGGGATTTGGGCCATTGGCTGCACATAGGGGCTAATTCAGACCTGATCGTAGCAGCAAATTTGTTAGCAGTTGGGCAAAACCGTGGGGGTGATTCAGACCTGATCGTAGATGTGCTAAATTTAGCACATCTACCATCAGCTCCCCTGACATGCGGGGGGACGCTCAGCACAGGGCTAGTCCGAAAGCATCGCACAGCGGCGATGTTTTTAAACTGGTAGAGTAGCTCCCCACCAGCGCAGCTCCTGCGCGCTGGCAGGGAGCTACTCGTCGCTGCTCCTAAATGGGGGCCGAACGCCGCCGGCCCACCCCCTCCTGCCCAGTGACCACCTCTGCCTGTCAGGCAGAGGCGATCGCAGGGCTAAGACAGCCGTCGGCTGTCTGCCATGCGCTGGCGCACTTCAGACCTGATGCTGCTGTGCGTGCGATCAGGTCTGAATTAGCCTCCGTGTGCACTGCAGGTGGGGCAGATGTACCATGTGCAGAAAGAGTTCAATTTGGGTGGGGTATGTTCAAATTGAAACTAAATTGCAGTGTAAAATAAAGCAGCCAGTATTTACCCTGCACAGAAACAAAATAACCCACCCAAATCTAACTCTCTCTGCACATGTTACATCTGCCCCACCTGCAGTGTACACAGTTTTGCCCAACTGCTAACAAATTTGCTGCTACGATCGGGTCTGAATTACCCCCATAATACTTTGAATGAGAAAACATGGAAATCTGGTGGCAGTACGGATGACCCATTAAACCGCCACCAGTTAAAAATATTATCTCTTTAATCAAATAGGTGTATTATTTAAACATCGATGACCCTGAAATATCTACTCCATTATTTTGGTTGGCTCTCATCACAGAAACAAGCGCACCAAACATCAATGAATGTTTTAAAGCCATAAAGCACACTGACTAGATTGCTCAGGAGCTAAGCACGGATCTCTCTGTGTGTAAGCCCCACAGCGATAGTGTTGCGCGGCGCTATCACTGACTCTAAATTTGGAATGCATGCATGCCAAATCTAGTAGATCGCTCACATCACTGCTTTGTGAAGCCCCCCCCCCATCCCTCGCTCAGCACACATCGCGCTGTGTGCTAAGCGGGGGGATAGATGTGTGCTGAGCAGTCTGTGCTAGATCCCTCAGCACACATCTCCCCGTGTGTACGGGGCTTAACCCCAATCTGTTCCCAGGGCTTACATTTCTACCCTAAATCAGTCATTCCCAAGCTGGGAGCTATGGCATCCCAGGACATTGTATGGCAGTTGAAAGGGTGTCATGGATTAGTGATCCATTCCCAAATCAAATACTTTTGACTGGCTTCTTTGTATGGTGGGCAATGTGCTGCCTGTTGCCATAGAGAGTAGGTGTGCAACAATTTACACTGGCTGCATTGCTTAATGTCAGCTTGACGTTCCTGCTTCCCCTCCATGTGGCTGTCAACCCTCAATGTAAGTAGGGTCCACCTTTCCTCCCCTGCCTACTCCTAATACCCCTTTTCCACTATCTAGCACGGGTCGCAGCCGGGAGCCTGACACGGCTGCGACCCGTGCTAGAGCCCCCTTCTACACTGCGCTCACCAACCCCGCCTATTGCCGGGTTGGTGACGCTGCTGGTGACGCGGCAGGGGCAGCGCTGGGAGATCACATGATCTCCCAGTGCCGTCCTTCCATAGTCTGTGAACGGGAGCCGTGTCGCAATGACACGGCTTCCGTTTACCCTACACAGCTTACCCGGGTAGGATTCCCGGATCACTTGATCAATTTTCCACTAGAAAAAAACACGGGTAAATGCGCTGTCCCCCCCCCCCCCCCCGCGCATTTACCCGTGTTTTTAGAGCTAGTGGAAAAGGGGTCTAAGTTTCTCTCCTCCTCTGCATGTGCTCCCCCCTGGGTGTGGATCATTGGGTCGACAGTAACTAGGTCGACAATTATTAGGTCAACATTTGAAATAGGTCAACACGGTCATTAGGTCGGCATGGAAAAACAGGAGTTAAAAAAAAAAATTGGTGTAATTTTCTTCATAAAGCAACCGGGAACCCCCAATTTTGGCACAGGTTATTATTCCCAATTGTTATCCACGTGGAGCGTAAAGTATGAAAAAGTAAAAAAAAAAAAGAAGGTCTACCCTGTCTCCTTATGTGGCCCTCCACATAAATTGCTGCAATCACTCTAAAAGGTCCGGGCAGCTCCTAATGTTAAACATGATCAACCTGCCTTGTAAACACTAATCATTAATAACCAATCACATCAACTGGCTCACAATCCAATCTATGGTGAATAAATAAATAAAAATAATTCAATCACTTTTAGGTGTAAATGATCCCAAAAGCCTTCTAGGATTTTTAAACATTATGAATATTCTTTTCATTTAAAACAAACACAACTATTCAAGGTGACAGAAAGGTCACTTTTTCATGTCCCAGGTGCTTTGATGCTTGAACAAAACAAACCAGATCTGATCCACATTAGCAGAATGCAGCTAATAGTTGGTACCGCAAATATAGGTAAACAGAAACGTACATTCAAGTACTCTTGTTCTGCTTTTTGATATAGAATATATACAGTAGATAGATAGATATATCCAGTAGTGCAGGCACTCACCAATTCTTCAGCAAAAGACAACAGGTATTTTATTATAACTCACAGATACAGCAGGATGGTGGCCCTCATTCCGAGTTGACTGCTCGCTAGCTACTTTTAGCAGCCGTGCAAACGCATAGTCGCCGCCCACGGGGGAATGTATTTTCGCTTTGCAGGAGTGCGAACGCCTGTGCAGCCGAGCGGCAGCAAACACATTTTGTGCAGAACAAACCAGCAATGTAGTTACTTATTCTGTGCGATGATTGCTGCGACGAGTGACACGGTAATGATGCCAGATACCCGCCCAGCAAACAGCCAGCCACGCCTGCGTTTTTCCAAACGCTCCCAGAAAACGGTGAGTTGCCACCCAGAAACTCCCACTTCCTGTCAATCTCCTTGCGTTCGGCTGTGCGATTGGAATCGTCGCTAGAACCAGTGCAAAACCACAAAGGACTCCGTACCCGTACGACGCGCGTGCGTATTGCGGTGCATACGCTTGCGCAGATTAGCAGTTTTTTTCACTGATCGCTACGCAGCGAACAACGGCAGCTAGCGATCAACTCGAATGAGGGACAGTATTCAATGTTTTGATCCTCTAGGGATCTTTGTCAAAACAGCACCCTAACACAGGATCACCCCACATGCACATCTTAGGAATCTGTCTTGACAAAGATCCCTAGAGGATCGATACGTCGATTACTATCCTGCTGTATATGTGAATTATAATAAAATACCGGTTACCTCTTGCTGAAGACTTGGTGAGTGCCTATAAACTGGACATACATACATTATACAGTATATATTATATATATTAGAGAGAGAGAGACAGACAGAGAGAGAGAAAATCTATATTAAAAAGAACAAAAGTAATTGAACATACATTTCTGTTTACCTATATTTGCAGTACCAAATACTATCTGCATCCTGCCCATACTGTATGGAACAGATCTGGTCTTTTGTGTCCAAGCATCAAACCACCAAACAAGTAACTTGAAATGCGTATTCTATCACCTTGAATAATTGTGGTTGTTTAAATGAAGAGAATATTCATAATGTTTACAAATCCTAGAAGGTTATTGGGATCATGCGCAGGTTCCCATATTGATAATAAAATACCTGCTGACTTCTATATTAATGGACCAGTTTGTCGCTTATGGAGTCCTGTTGGCTTATACAAGCAGTAAGCTTGGACACTTGGAATGATAGATAGATAGATAGATAGATAGATAGATAGATAGATAGATAAAGATAGATAAGATAGATACACAAGTATATTGAGTTTCTATCTAGTAGCTGCCAACCTGACCATGAAATCTACACTTTCAGGGAATGGAGTTCCTCAACTCTAAACTTATTCCATGCACCCACAGAAGGTATAAAGTTACTGGATCAAAACTATTTTTGTTAAAGGTGGTGGGTCGCTTCCCAAATATTTCCAGCAATACTTGACAAGTGCTGGTTCCCAGGGCAAAAGGCCGAGGTGACGCCACTCATCCCTCAAGAGGTCCCGGCAGGTCCCATATGTAGCATATGCAGCCAAACCAGATGGCGATGTGGGGTGAAAAGGGCTGTGAACAGAAGATTCAGAGAGAACTGAAGAGCGGGAGAACTGGAGATGCTTTCTATGTAGTGGTGCAGAGAGAACCAATAATGGGAGTGTAGCTGAAGTGTCAGAAACCAGCAAGGTGGTGTCCTAGACGCTACATTGACCAAGTGCAGTCCCTATCTATGTCATCCAGCCTTTCTCCTGGTCAGCTATAGGTGGAGGACAGATACTATAAGTAGACGGTGCAGAACCTACTGTAGAACACAGCCGATAATCTGGCGGCACTTCAGGGGTGAACATAATAAACTGAGCCAGCCTTAGAATGAAAGAGATCCGTAACATACTATCCGTAGTAAATGTGGATGAACATAGAGGAACACTGCTCTTCTACTGAGCGGAAGACGGCAGCTACTTCTATTGTAATATGGATGCCTAGCGTGGTCTTTCTTTGGCAATTTAATTAACTAATAACACACAACATTTATTTCAATCAAACAGACCCCACTGATCAAATCCTTTCATTAAATATAATAAAAACACACACTTACAGCAAAGCCCTCATATCCCCACCTTCATCCTATATAATCCAAGTGCCAACTACAGGATCAAAATAGGATACAAAGGGAAGAGACTTTTATTTTATTTTAAGGTTTTTTCTTCCAAGACATTCTGTGCGTTTCTTGGGATTTTTACAGAAATACATCGTCCCATGGCTACAAAAAGGGAGCTCATTTATCATCACTGTATTCTTCTTATTTTCTGCTGGTCCTATTGCAGCAGGACCAGCTCTTCCGTAGGATATGTATTTCAGTTGTAATTGACTGTGTTCTCGGCTTGTAGTTTAGTAAATGGCTAAAGTTGGTGAAATTCTGTCTCTGCAGCTCCAAACTAAACTCTCTCTCTCTCAGCTGGTCAAGTCTATTTATTCCGAGATTTTTTCTTGGGTGAGAAGGTGATGAACCCCCGATGTGTGGCAAGTAAGATTGCTTTACAGGTAAGGTTAAGAACTACAGTAGCTTAAAATATACATGTGAAAAGGCAGAAATTATCACTAAAAGTTTGAATATTAGAATAGATAACATCATACAAGATATTGAATAGGTAGTAATCTAAAGAAATTGGGCAATCCTACTAGTCCTCTTGACACAAGTCATTTAGAGAACAATCCAAAATCAAGAGTTACGTACTGTGGGCATAATTAGCGATCCAACCGAATTTCTGAGAGAAAGATGCGGGCGCATGTGCCGCAGAAAATGCAATCGCCTCTGCCTGTCAATCAGGAAAAGGCGGTCGTGAGGCGGGGCGGGGGTGTCTGGGACGGGCAACGCTCCGTTTCCAGGGAGGAGACAGAGTGTTGCGGGGGCGGAGGCGGCCGGACTGGGGGTGGAGGCGGCTGAACGGGGGCGTGATCACGGCGGCTGTGTGACATCACACGCAGCTTCCACGATCAGGAAGATGGCGGCGACTCTCCTGCGTCCGCAACTAAGCTGCGCCGGCAGGAAGCTTCCACGGTTTCTGCTAACAAGCACAAACTGCGAAGCGTTCGCAATTTCTGCTTGTTGAAGTGGGGGAAGCTCCGGTCAGCATGCTGGGCGGCCTTGACCAGCGATGGGCGGCCCCCAGCATGCGCTCCAAAGGATTGCAAATTCTGCTAATTAGCAGAATTTGCAATCCTTACTGAATTAGGCCCTGTGAGAAATAATAAAAATGAAAACTGCAGAACCGATGATTTATTTATAAATTACAAAGTTAACGTTAAGCTAGCACGAAAGCTCAAAACATATAGAAAAGAAAGGAGGGGGGGGTTGTATCAAAGCTTGGAGAAAGATCAAATACCAACAAATCTGCTCCTGAAATTTTTCAAACACAGATTGTATATGAAGTTATTAAGACGCGGGCTGGTTGGAACTTTATTGCTCTCCAAGACTTGACACATCTCCCCCTCCATTTCCATGTGATATTAAAAAAAAAGTTGCACTGTTTTAATCAATTAGTTGCACTTAAATCGTTAAATATAATTCTGGCTGTTGTTTTATATGGATATTACTGAAAGGTTTTTTCTTTTTTTTATGCTATTGCAATAAAATTTCCATTGCATTCACAATGCAAATGTGGAAGGAGGGGTTTCCTTTTCCATTAACAATTATAGCGCATGTATAGTGCCATATTTATTTGTGGACTTCTATACCAAGAGCGATTTGCTGGTGTTACCGCTGTTTCTCAAATGCCTCTGACAGAGGTTTGTGGGTGGCTGCGCTCGTTAGGTTATTACACCGTTGCATGTGTGTCCCGCAGTGCTTATACGTATAATATTCTGTTTAAAAAAAATATATAACAAAGCCACAACAGGTGAAAATCTGCAATTAATCTCTGCACGTACATTATATTTATAGACTGAAAAGCAACAGATAATAGTTCAAAATAGAAGCATTGCAATTTAAAGAAAATCATTTCATCAACAATAGGGAGAAAACTTGCTGTCAAGATAATATACAACAACCAACAGCTTGAGGAGGAAAAGAAAATATATGAGGCAACAATATGCAAAAAAAAAAAAAAAAGGAAAAAAAAAAAGAGAGGTGGGAGGAGAACGAGACCTCCAGAAAATAAACAGGGTATACAGTTTCAAAGGCTCCAGACACAGACATCTCATTGTTCAAGCCAATTATCAGTGGAAAATAATAACAGCAGATGGAATCAGAGTCAGTGACTTTTCATAGGCACTTCAACAGATGATGAAATGCGAGATCTATCTGAAAAAAAGGCAAAACATCTCTCCGTAAAGAACTCTATCCTCCAGATGGGGACCTTCGAAAGCAGCTGATTATCGTCTTAAAACGCAGACTTTACTGAACATTTCAAGGACTTATCAGATACTGAGGGTACTAGGACACAATTATTAGAAGGCTCCTTCTTCTCAAAGCAAATGACTAATACGGATAGATTTCACGGCGTGTGTTTTTAGTCATTTCTTATGAAACCTCTATGGAACGGAATAAATATGCAGAACAACAAAGAAAAAAATGATAGAATGCATAATACCAGTCCTTGTTTTTACCTTTGCCTACGAGTCTTTGTCATTAGCATTGGATGGTGATTGAGACACGGGGGTAAATGCGATTTGCAGGCAAGGCAAGTTCCCGACAAGCCAAAGTCTTAAAGGGGCAATCAACATGGTTTTGCATTTTAAATAATTGTCGTTTTAAAACATCAGCCGGATTCACCAGGGAGGCTGGTTTGTGCGGTCTTGCAAAGTATTTTTTTGAAATGGGGTGTAGCCATGCCTCCTTCAAATCGGCCACACACCCCAGTACCTGGGCCCCACCCCACTCAATGGCCCTGATAAAATAGGACACATGACTGTTGTGTAGTCACGTGACACTTTGCACAACAATAAATCTTTAATAGCTGCAGCTTTCTTATAGTCTGCCACTGTCATTCATGTTGATAAACACAACTCTTTGGGGGTTATTCAGAGATGGATGTAGATCTGGCTTCCGCAGCAAGATTTATGTCAGTCTACTTACATGCTGCGGGCCTATCACAGGGCAAGGCCGCCCAGCATGTGTGTGGCTTTGCCCCGCAACACATTTGCAGTTTAAATGCGAATGCATGGATTTGTGGTCCACCACTGCCTGCGTAGCCTGGCTGCGCTGGCAGGCGGTCCAGCACCTTTTTTCTTTCTCGGAGCAGCTGCGTGTGAGGACACGCAGTCGCCCCCAAAAACGGTCCGGACACGCCTGCGTTGTCTGGACCACGCCGGTGAAGAGCTGCGTCGAAGCCCCCCCCCCACCCCACGACAGCTGCCGCTGTCAATCACCTTGCACCCGCATCATTCTGAGATGCGGCCATATGGTGAAGGGTGCATGCGCAGACCCAATGGACGGCTGCGTCCATCTCTAAATAAGGCCCTTTGTTATAGGGCTGCTGCCCAAATAACAAATGTTGTTCTGTTCACCCCAGGCATGGCCATCCCCTACCTCCACGGCTCCTGCAGCTTCCTCGACTCCTCAGACTGGGAGGGTGGTGCTTGGCTGTGACATCTCACCAACGCTCTCAGTCTAATACGAGCATATTGCAGAGGAGCAGCCGCCAGCAGGGTTACATGTAACAAAACTCCTGCTGGCACTCAATATGAGGTCTCGGTTGGGACAATAAGGTAAATGGATGAGTAATATTATATCACTAATTCTGTGTTGTTGCTGCTACGTAACCAATGTCGCCTACAAACACCTTAAGGTCTGATATGGGGGAGTGCATTTTAGTTCCTCCCACCCCAATCTCAGCAGTGCCGCCGGTTATTGTCAGGTGGTCACCAGCCAAGGGACTCCGTTCATTGAAATATAGTTGCCCCCAAATTAATTTAAAAATGGATGGAGGAAATCTTGCTCCAACACTGGTCTTTTCAATGTTTTCTGCCGTCAAGGTGTTATTGTCTGTGATCACATGGATCACCAGACAATAACTTGGTAGTGGACACATCATTTGAAAGATGGGTTTCCACTCTTCCAAACCAGGGTGCCCCCAGGTCTGGGATGGGGGAGATACGGAAGTCCCTGTACCCCATCCTCTGTACTACATATGTTTTTTCCCCCATACCTCTTCTCCTGTTCCACTAAATGTATTATTTTATGATTGTTGATGGCTCAGTGAATGTGGTGTTAAGGACAAGTAGGACTTAATTTTCAATTTTATTTGAAAATAACAAATTTATAAAAAACAAAATAAAATGTGAAGGCAGCTGGAAATGATAGGACAGTGACAATAAGCATCATCACACCAATGGCAGGATTGTTGGAAAGAACTAACATAATAGTTCAGCTGCTGGATCCTGAAAATTGAATGGTCATTGACAGCAGACGTGCCCAAACATCTGTTAACATTGGGAATAAGTGTCCTGGCCCTGGGTCAGGGATGCAAAGAAAAGATATTCCGAGCTGGAGGACAACCACAAGGGTACAAGGGTGCCCTATGCAGCACAAGAGTTGCATCCAGTACCAGAAGTGGAAGGCGGTTCAGTTGAGCAAAATGGTCAAAGACAGTCATGGTCGATACCAGTTGAGCGTCTTTACATTTCTACACTGACTGGTCCATCGTTCATGTCTCCACCATTTACTGTCTCTCCTCATTCCAACCATACCATTCCTCCGGTAGCAGTACACAAAAGCCAGTCACCGATGTTTGTTTTAGGATTGGCAACTGATAACACTCCTGCCTTTACTGTAGCTACTTGTTTGCTGAGGGCAAATAAAAATCCTAATATGAAAAGGTTTAGGATTATTACAGTACAATAACAGATTAGAACAAATTCTGAAATAATCCCTATAGTTTATTTCATAACGGCAGTGGCCTATCTTGGCAAGGCAGACTAATTGAAGAATTCAATTAGCCCTGATAATTTATCGGGGATGAAAAAAAGGTGGTAGCCTCGGGCTTTGACGCCCGTGGCTATTCAATTACAGGCCTTTTTCTCACCAGATATATTATCTGTTATCGGGCGTTTGCACAAAAATCCGGGAAAAGTTTCCGGATCTGTGTGTTAACCCACCGTTTGCACCTGATAACAGGCTAATTATCGCGTATATCTTTTAGGGTCTAACCAGGCTCGAAAGGAATATGCATAAAGTGCAGTGGACTGACTTTAGGTTAATTGGATAGCTTGCAGTAAGTTATCATGGCTAATTGAATTCTCCCCTTAACGAAACAATCAACAAGTATTCAGGAACTAGAACATTACTATAACTGAGTTAAGCTTTGAGCCAATAATAAATAGACCACAGATACCAAAGTATTCGCAATGGTGTTATTGACTATACAGAGCAGAGTAAGTGTAGGTAGGCGGCAAAGGACAACAGAGTAGCTGATTATAGTAGTTTATAAATATGTAGATGTTAAGTTACAGGAACAGATGAAATCACGTTCCGGGAAATAAAATATTTTGCTACAAGTGACAAAATAACACAATTCATAAACAGTGGGTGATGTTAGTGATCAGCAATTAAGTCAATCGTCAACAAGTAAATGAACCGCCCACTTTAAATACATATATCTCCCACTCACACGCAACACCACAAACTAGGAGCTTTCGATCTAATGAATCAGAAGATACAAGGTGTCAGAAGTTCTGAGTTGGAAACAAAAACACTATATTATAAGGTCATCAAAAAAAAAAATCAGAATGCGCGAAAGATGAGTTTCTCACTTAAACCATTACTGGTATCTGGAAAAATTATCAAATGTGACCTGTTACCAGAAGAGAGGCTGCATTGGCAATCACACTAAGATGTTTCTGGTGCATGTAAATAAAGACCGGAAAATGTGCAAATGTGTATTATTTCTTTAGTGGAGGCGGGAGAGCCAAGGAATGTTCAGGCAAATTTTAAATATGTAGTTGACACCAGTATAAGAGTAAACAAGCCAAACCGGAGAACTGAATGAAGCCACATTACGTGCTCTGGAGATGACTTACGTTTCAGTTGCATTGGAATGAACTAATGAGATTTGCAAAGGAATATCCAGGATAAAAGGAACAATTTATCTAACAGTACCTGTGTGACTGTAACCCCAGTGACCTATGCATCTAGACTGCAGCAGATTTCACCAATGAGTCCAATATTGCAGAGATGTTCATTGGCAAATAACCAAAGGCAGTTAATAATCCTATCATTTTATAACTGGACATGTTGGTATATGCGACTGTAATATGAAGTCTACGGCCCAGGTGTGTAGTCATCTGTCGACCACAATGATCGATGAATATTGCACTGTGCAACTAAACTGGACGATTGGCCAGCCATTAGGGCTGTACGACGGGATCATCCCATGTTAGGCTGTTAACGGATATATCACTTTTTTTTATGGCAGAAGGACAAATTTTATGAGCGACATATTTCCATGATGTTGCTGTCTGAGCAGGGCTCATCAGATACCAAATTAAATGTATTGGTCCATAGACTTGTAGAAAAATATTGGCGTTGTAATTGGTTGCTTCCTTTCGGAGTCCACATGACACTTACAATGCATCACCATTGTGCTCTGCAAAATGTGACAGTTTGTGAACTCTCCCTGTGCACCTGCTGGGTGACCTGGAACATGTGACCTGCTGGGTGGTCTGGAAACTGTGACAGTTACTTGCTGCGCCCCACTAAGCAGAGATTTTTCAAAAGACTACTCCTAAGTGGATGAAAAGGGGTCAAATGTTCCACCTAGCAATCCTTTGGCCAGTTGACACCGGGCATTATTTCTCTTAGAAACACCCACAACTCATATTATCCTCTGCACTACTAATCAAGCTTTTGTTTTTCTAAAATACTGGGGAACAAAGATACAGTAATCGGCATTTTAAAGCCTTCTTAAATTTGGGCACTATTACTAGTAAATCTAATGGCAGCCTCTGTGTTGTGATAGTTCTTGGACGTAATGCTCTATTTCCTATTTAGCAAGAATTACCCTTATGAACAGTACCAGGCGGGCCTGCAAGGCTGCTGTTTCAGCAGCTGAATCAGGAAACCGCTGCCTGGGATCTGAAAACGTTACCGGTTAAACTGGAGGGTTAAAAATTAGTTTATGGAATCTGAAAAGAACTTTCATTTAAAAGGATTTCAGTTCAGGAATTATTGTAATAAAACCTTAAAGGGGTATAACATGAAAGTATGAATATTGACTGCATATGTGTAATATATATATATATATATATATATATATATATATATATATATTTATTTCATGTCTCCATCTTTCATTGTAAAAGTGGCGATAGATAGATAGACAGATAGATAGATTGCCAATTTTACATACATCACCTTGCATTGTGGGATTAGTGGTTGTTTAAGTTATTACTATGTTGAAATCAAAGGTTTTAGATAACAATCTGCAAAATAAAAGGTGCTTGCTTTTAAACATGCTCACCATCGCCAAGCAAAGATACAAAGTGTAAGAAAATGTTGCAACAAGCTCCGACCGCAAAACTTACAAGCTCCGACCGTAAAAGAACAGTCATTGCACATTTTCCATCAAGCATACGACTGCATATGTTACCAAGAAGGGTGCACAGGCTCCCATACATTTACTTCTTTACAAGCTGCGGTGAGGGGGATTCCTGCAGAAATGTCTGGTGAATAAACAATACCGGAGTCAGAAAGTAAGGAATCTACCAGAGAAAAGCACTAACAATGACAGGCTGGAGACCGAGGACTGAATCCCAGGGACAGGTCAGCGAGTCCATGGCTTTGGTCTCGGCACAACAAATATTACATTGAATGGGAAGATAAAGTGTTCCTGGAAAAAGCATTGTATGAACTATAAAGTTACTATTATCCTTTATTTATAAAACACCAAAATAGTTTGTGGTTCTGTACATAGGGCCTAATTCAGACCTGATCGTAGATGTGCTAAATTGAGCACATCTACGATCAGTCACACAGACATGCGGGAGGACGCCCAGCACAGGGCTAGCCCGCCTCGCATGTCTGTCTCGATTTCCCCGCACAAGTACAAAAGCATCGCACAGCGGCGATGCTTTTGTACTTTAGGAGTAGCTCCCTACCAGCGCAACTCCGGCGCGCTGGCAGGGAGCTACTCGTCGCTGTGATTGTCGCAGCGGCTGCATGTGACGTCATGCAGCCGCCGCGGCCCACCCCACGCATGGTCCGGGCACACCTGCGTTGCCCGGACCACGCCCTCTAAACGGCTGCCAAACGCCGCCGGCCCGTCCCCTCCTGCTCAGAGAACGTCTCTACCTATCAATCAGGCAGAGGCGATCATAGGGCCGAGACGGCCGTCGGGTGTCTGCCATGCGCAGTTCAGACCTGATCGGCTTCTGTGCGAAAACGCACAGCACCGATCAGGTCTGAATCAGGCCCATAGACGGGATTATGATACAAATAAATAACACCCAAGGACAACAAAACAAAGGTAAAGACAACCCTGACCAAATGAGCTTACAATCTAATAGGTGCTGCTGGGAACACTTGGCACATAAGGTGAAGAAGTAATAACTTTTAGATGGTGGGGGGAGAGTGTCCCCGGTCACTGTAAGTCAGAAGCATTTTCAGCCACCTGTAGCACTGCAGCCATTGATGCCTGGCACTTCCACCCAACTACTGGTAGTACAGTTTATGAGGAGACACTGTAAGGTGAGATACATGAAAGATGAACGGACCTTCTCTATTTATCGTTACTGCAATTCTTCTAGCTTTGGGGAATCTCCTTGCTATTGGGCTGCATGGGCTACTTATAGTAACTGCGTGCCAGGTATATTTATTAGGACTGTAATAATAAGATTTTAAACCTACCGGTAAATCTTTTTCTCCTAGTCCGTAGAGGATGCTGGGGAATCCGTAAGGACCATGAGGTATAGACGGGCTCTGCAGGAGACATGGGCACTATAAAGAACTTTTAGTATGGGTGTGCACTGGCTCCTCCCTCTATGCCCCTCCTCCAGACCTCAGTTAGAGAACTGTGCCCAGAGGAGATGGACAATATGAGGAAAGGATTTTTTTAATCTAAGGGCAAGATTCATACCAGCCCACACCAATCATACCATATAACCTGGAATATGCGCGACCAGTTAACAGTATGAACAAAAAACAGTATCAGTCAAAGACCGATTCCAACTGTAACATAACCCTTATGTAAGCAACAACTATATACAAGTCTTGCAGATGCAGTCCGCACTGGGACGGGCGCCCAGCATCCTCTACGGACTACGAGAAAAAGATTTACCGGTAGGTTTAAAATCTTATTTTCTCTTGCGTCCTAGAGGATGCTGGGGACTCCGTAAGGACCATGGGGATTATACCAAAGCTCCCAACCGGGCGGGAGAGCGCGGATGACTCTGCAGCACCGACTGAGCAAACGCAAGGTCATCATCAGCCAGGGTATCAAACTTGTAGAATTTAGCAAAAGTGTTTGAACCCGACCAAGTTGATGCTCGGCAAAGCTGTAATGCCGAGACGCATCGGGCAGCTGCCCAAGAAGAGCCCACCTTCCTAGTAGAATGGGCCTTTACCGAATTTGGTAACGGCAATCCAGCCGTCGAATGAGCCTGCTGAATTGTGTTACAGATCCAGCGAGCAATAGTCTGCTTAGAAGCAGGAGCGCCAACCTTGTTGGCTGCATACAGGTCAAACAGAGCCTCTGTTTTCCTAACCCTAGCCGTCCTGGCTACATAAATCTTTAAGGCCCTGACTACATCAAGGGACTTGGAGACCTCCCAGTCCCCCGTAGCCACAGGCACCACAATAGGTTGGTTCATATGAAATGAAGAAACCACCTTAGGCAAAAATTGAGGACGTGTCCTCAACTCTGCTCTGTCCACATGGAAAATCAAATAGGGGCTCTTGTGGGACAAGGCCGCCAATTCGGACACCCACCTTGCAGATGCCAAGGCCAATAACATGACCACCTTCCACATGAGAAATTTTAATTCCACTGTTTGAAGAGGTTCAAACCAGTGAGATTTCAGGAAACTTAACACCACGTTAAGGTCCCACGGTGCCACTGGGGGCACAAAGGGGGGCTGGATGTGCAGCACTCCCTTTACAAACGTCTGGACTTCTGGGAGAGAAGCCAATTCCCTCTGAAAGAATATAGATAGGGCCGAAATCTGTACCTTAATGGAGCCTAACTTCAGGCCCATATCCACTCCTGTCTGTAGAAAGTGGAGAAACCGGCCCAGATGGAAATCTTCCGTAGGAGCATTCTTGGCTTCACACCAAGATACATACTTCCTCCAGATACGGTGATAATGCTTTGCCGTCACCTCCTTCCTAGCCTTTATCAGAGTAGGGATAACTTCCTCCAGAATACCTTTCCCAGCTAGGATTCGGTGTTCAACCGCCATGCTGTCAAACGTAACCACGGTAAGTCTTGGAACACACATGGCCCCTGCTGTAACAGGTCCTCCCTGAGAGGAAGAGGCCACGGATCTTCTGTGAGCATTTCCTGAAGATCTGAGTACCAGGCCCTTCGAGGCCAATCTGGGACAATGAGTATTGGTGGTCATTCCGAGTTGTTCGCTCGCAAGCTGCTTTTAGCAGCTTTGCACACGCTAAGCCGCCGCCTACTGGGAGTGAATCTTAGCTTAGCAAAATTGCGAACGAAAGATTAGCAAAATTGCGATTAGACACTTCTTAGCAGTTTCTGAGTAGCTTCAAACTTACTCGGCATCTGCGATCAGTTCAGTGCTTGTCGTTCCTGGTTTGACGTCATAAACACACCCAGCGTTCGCCCAGACACTCCTCCGTTTCTCCAGACACTCCCGCGTTTTTCCCAGAAACGGTAGCGTTTTTTCACACACTCCCATAAAACGGCCTGTTTCCACCCAGAAACACCCACTTCCTGTCAATCACACTACGATCACCAGAACGAAGAAAAAACCTCGTAATGCCGTGAGTAAAATACCTAACTGCATAGCAAATTTACTTGGCACAGTCGCAGTGCGAACATTGCGCATGCGCAGTTAGCGGAAAATCGCTGCGATGCGAAGAAAAATACAGAGCGAACAACTCTGAATGACCCCCATTGTCTGCACTCTTCTTTGTCTTATGATTCTCAATATTTTTGAGATGAGAGGAAGAGGAGGAAATACATAGACCGACTGAAACACCCATGGTGTCACCAGGGCGTCTACTGCTACCGCCTGAGGGTCCTGAGACCTGGCACAATACCTCCGAAGCTTTTTGTTGAGGCGTGACGCCATCATGTCTATCTGAGGAATTCCCCAAAGACTTGTTATCTCTGCAAAAACTTCTTGATGAAGTCCCCACTCTGCCGGATGGAGATCGTGTCTGCTGAGGAAGTCTGCTTCCCAGTTGTCCACTCCCGGAATGAAGACAGCTGACAGAGCGCTTACGTGATTTTCCGCCCAGCGAAAAATCCTGGCGGCTTCCGCCATCGCCACTCTGCTCCTTGTCCCGCCTTGGCGGTTTACATGAGCCATGGCTGTGACGTTGTCTGATTGAATCAGAACCGGTAGGTCGCGAAGAAGATTCTCCGCTAGTCGTAGGCCGTTGTATATGGCCCTCAATTCCAGTATGTTGATGTGTAGACAAGCCTCCTGGCTTGACCATAGTCCCTGAAAATTTCTTCCTTGTGTGACTGCTCCCCATCCTCGGAGGCTCGCGTCCGTGGTCACCATAACCCAGTCTTGAATGCCGAATCTGCGACCCCCTAGAAGGTGAGCACTCTGCATCCACCACAGGAGAGACACCCTGACCCTGGGGGACAGGGTTATTTTCTGATGTATTTGTAGATGGGACCCGGACCACTTGTCCAGAAGGTCCCACTGCTCGCATGAAACCTGCCGAAGGGGATGGCCTCGTAGGCTGCCACAATTTTCCCCAGAACTCGAGTGCATTGATGAACAGACACTCTTATTGGTTTTAGCAGGTCTCTGACCATGTTTTGGAGATCCTGGGCTTTTTCCAATGGGAGAAAAACCCTCTTTTGTTCCGTGTCCAGAATCATGCCTAGGAATGATAGCCGAGTCGTTGAAACCAATTGTGACTTTGGCAGATTCAGAATCCAACCGTGCTGTTGCAGCACTTTTAGGGAGAGCGACACGCTCTTCAGCAACTGGTCTCTCGATCTCACCTTTATCAGGAGATCGTCCAAGTAAGGGATAATTGTAACTCCCTGCCTGCGCAGGAGCACCATCATCTCTGCCAATACCTCGGTGAAAATCCTCGGAGTCTTGGAAAGCCCAAACGGCAACGTGTGAAACTGGTAATGACAGTCCTGTACAGCGAATCTCAGGTACTCCTGATGAGGGGGGTATATGGGGACATGAAGGTATGCATCCTTTATGTCCAGTGACACCATCAAATCCCCCCCTTCCAGGCTGGATATCACAGCTCGGAGCGATTCCATCTTGAATTCGAACTTTTTCAAGTACAGGTTTAGGGATTTTAGATTTAAAATGGGTCTGACCGAACCATCCAGCTTCGGGACCACAAACAGGGTTGAATAATACACTTTTCCCTGTTGGACCAGGGGAACCTTGACCACCACTTGCTGTTGACACAGCTTTTGAATTGCAGCTAACACTACTTCCCTCTCCGGGGGTGAAGCTGGCAAGGCCGACTTGAAAAATTGGCAAGGGGGCACCTCGAATTCCAGCCTGTAGCCGTGGGAAACAATTTCCATCACCCAAGCATTCACGTCTGAAAGAATCCAGATCTGGCTGAAAAGTCGAAGGCGCGCCCCCACTGGTGGGGATCCCCAGCGTCATGCGGTGGATTTTGTAGAAGCCGGAGAGGACTTCTGCTCCTGGGAACTAGCCGAAGCAGGTGTTCTCTTTCCTCTACCCTTACCTCTGGCAAGGAAGGAGGAGCCCCGACCTCTTCTGGATTTATGCGACTGAAAGGACTGCATCTGATACTGTGGAGTTTTCTTTTGCTGTTGGGGAACAAAAGGTAAAAAGGGAGATTTACCCGCGGTAGCTGTAGCAACCAGGTCCGCGAGCCCCTCCCCAAACAACACTTCACCCTTGTAAGGTAAAACCTCCATATGCTTCTTCGAGTCTTCATCACCCGTCCATTGGCGGGTCCATAGAGCTCGTCTCGCAGAAATAGCCATGGCATTGGCTCTGGAACCCAGCAGCCCAACGTCTCTTTGTGCGTCCCTCATATACAAGACTGCGTCTTTAATGTGGGCTAAGGTTAATAAAATGGTACCCCTGTCTAGGGTATCAAGGTCAGCTGACAAGGTATCTGTCCATGCTGCAACTGCGCTACATACCCATGCCGATGCTATTGCCGGTCTGAGCAAAGCACCTGTATGCGCATAAATAGACTTTAAAGTAGTCTCCTGTCTGCGATCAGCAGGATCCTTGAGGGCTGCCGTGTCCGGAGACGGTAGCGCCACCTTCGTGGACAGGCGTGTTAAAGCCTTGTCCACCCTGGGAGAGGATTCCCAACGTACCCTGTCCTGTGCAGGGAAAGGATACGCCATAAGAACCCTTTTGGGAATCTGCAGTTTTTTATCTGGAGTTTCGGTGACAGAGGGCTGAAAAGATGGGGGGGGGGGGGCATGTTTAAGGTGCAGTGCCCATTCTGTGTGTGTAGCGTGTGGGAGCAATGGCTTACCTCAGTGAAGACCTGAAGTCTTCTGCCGCCTTGAAGTCTTCTTTTCTTCTTATACTCACCCGGCTTCTATCTTCCGGCTCTGCGAGGAGGACGAAGGCGCGGCTCTGGGACGAACCTCTGGAGCTAATGGTGTCCAGTAGCCTAAGAAGCAGAGCCTATCATTTAAGTAGGTCTGCTTCTCTCTCCTCAGTCCCACGATGCAGGGAGCCAACCTAACAAAATTCTTTTTCAGAGATACTCTGGAGAGCTCCTCTGTAATGCACCCTATCTCCTATGGGCACAAAATCCAACTGAGGTCTGGAGGAGGGGCATAGAGGGAGGAGCCAGTGCACCACCATACTAAAAGTTCTTTATAGTGCCCATGTCTCCTGCGGAGCCCGTCTATACCCCACGGTCCTTACGGAGTCCCCAGCATCCTCTAGGACGTATGAGAAAAGAGACTGTTCACCATGTTTGGCAGCAGCTGCTCCAACAAGGATGAACATTGGGGGTAATTCAGACCTGATCGCTAGCAGGCAATTTTTGCACTGCTGCGATCAGATAGTCGCCGCCTACAGGGGTAGTGTATTTTAGCTGTGCAAGTGTGCGAACATATGTGTATCAGAGCTGTACAAACAGATCTTGTGCAGTCTCTGCGCAGCTCAGGACTTACTCAGCCGCTGCGGTCACTTCAGCCTGTCCGGGACCGGAATTGACGTCAGGAACCCTCCCTGCAAACGCATGGATACACCTGCGTTTTTCCAAACACTCCTTGAAAATGGTCAGTTGACACCCACAAACGCCTTCTTCCTGTCAATCTCCTTGTGATTGCCCGTGCGAACGGATCCGTCGCACAAACCCATCGCTGAGCGGCGATCCGATTTGTACCCATGCGACGCGCCTGCGCATTGCGGTGCATACGCATGCGTAGCTTGGACCTGATCCACTGCCGTACAAAAACGCAGCCTAGCGATCAGTTCTGAATTACCCCCATAGGTGGCATCAGCAATGACACCTGAACCCACTGGGGCAGTTTCTGAGGTGCAGGAAACAGGTTTTGCATTTTGCACTGCACACGGCAAAGTGTAAGCAACTATGAGCAGCTGCGGGAATCTCAGAGTCTTACACGTCTGTCACATTTCTATTTGAGGTTGAATGGGTGTACTGTGCGGCAATGGGGCTTTCACACATAGGCTGAGATATTCCCAGGGCGCGAGGAGAGGACTTGGGTGTATGGGAGTAATTTCAGGGAAGGCTGAGATAGGTCAGACTGTGGACAGGTCTCCTGCACTAGATACAGGCTGGTGCAAAAGCGGGTGGAACGCAGGAGCATCACGGATCCACGCCGGAGCGTACTGTTACAGCACCACCAGGACCCGGAATATGCTGCTGCCGCTGGGGGAGATGGTAAGAGACCACCAGGGACAGTTTGTCGAGAGTTCATCATGTCAACATATCATCGGGGTAGACATGAAAACTGTAAACAAATCATATCACAGCCCTCAGCACCACCTTGTAATATCCCACTGTGCTCACAAAACTGTTTAATATTTGTGAGCAGATGATTATATGGGAGGTCGGGCACAGAGCTGATGATCTAATGTGCGCCGTCTATACAAAATACAAAAAAAAATTAAGAATCGAATGAAGTAAAAACACTGATTTATTTGCGATCAGTAATAGACTTAACAGTCAAGAAGTGGAATCAGATATGGAATACAATCTTTGGATTTTAGAAGCTAATATTACAACGGATATAATTGGTCTATCATCTATCAAACCCCCCAATCCCACCACATCCCCCTCCAAACCCGGAAAAATGTGGTCTAGAAACACCATTCATTTTCGAGCACATGGATTCTATCAGCTATCGCCTGTCATGCCTATGACCTGTGCAGATGAGCTGGGCCATATAGGCCAAAAATATAACGGTTCCTCAAATGTGAGCGCGATATAGAGGAACGCGTAATCGTTCAAATTAAACAGTGAAAACATGTCCACCTTTTGAAAAATGCACTACAGGGCTGATTCAATTCAATTTTGTATATGTCAAAATGAATTAGGGCTGTAATCCAAGACCAGAAATATGATATCGGCTTACAACATGCATCAACTATGCAACCTAGTATAATACAGGCATCTGTCACTACTCAATCTATGTCTATTCCCCCAGTGTCGTCCACACCCCAGACACATCCTACGCAAGTGCCACAAAACCCAACGAGAATCATTTTTGTTTCCTGCCCAGCAAATTTCAAAACACCTGCTTTTCATACAGAGGAATGGTTTGATATATCATTCTGTCTGCATAGCGATACTCAACAAAGAATAGAACACATAGGGCCTAATTCAGACCTGAACGCAGCAGCAAATTTGATAGCAGTTGGGCAAAACCATGTGCACTGCGGGGGGGGGGGGGGGGGGGGGCAGATGTAACATGTGCACAGAGAGTTAAGGCCAGTACTGACGGGAGAGATGTGTGCTGAGCGATCTTAACACAGACCACTCAGCACACATCTCTCCCCCCGGTCAGCACAGCGCGATGTGCTGAGCGAGGGGGGACGACAACGGGGAGCCGCTCACTTCACACAGCGCTGAAGTGAGCGACCCGCTAGATTGAGACTGCATGCAGGATCAATCTAGCACCGGCGATAGCGATGCACGGAGCCGTGCATCGCTATCACTGGAGGGCATACACACGACAGATCTAGTCAGATTGCTTAGATTTTAAACACGGATCTCTCCGTGTGTACCCCCCTTTAGATTTGGGTGGGGTGTGTTCAAACTGCTATCTAAATTGCAGTGTAAAAATAAAGCAGCCAGTATTTACCCTGCACAGAAACAAAATAACTCACCCAAATCTAACTCTCTCTGCATATGTTACATCTGCCCCACCTGCAGTACACATGGGCCCTCATTCCGAGTTGATTGCTCGCTAGTTACTTTTAACAGCCGTGCAAACGCATAGCCACCGCCCACGGGGGAGTGTATTTTCGCGTTGCAAGTGTGCGATCGCCTGTGCAGCCGAGCGGTACAAAAACATTTTGTGCAAAACAAGACCAACCCTGTAGTTACTTGTCCTGTGCAATGATTCCAGCGACGTAGGTCCCGGAATTGACGTCCGATACCCGCCCTGCAAACGCCTGGTCACGCCTGCGTTTTCCCTACCACTACCAGAAAACGGTCAGTTGACACCCATAAACACCCTCCTCCTGTCAATCTCCTTGCGTTCGGCTGTGCGAATGGATTCGCTAGAAGCGTTGCATAGCAACGATGCTGTTTGTACCCGTACGAAGTGCGTGCGCATTGCGGTGCATACGCATGCACTGTTTTGCCGTTTTTTTTACCTGATCGCTGCGCTGCGAAAATCGGTAGCGAGCGATCAAATTGGAACGACCCCCAAGGTTTTGCCCAACTGCTAACAAATTTGCTGCTGCAATCAACTCTGAATTACCCCCAGAGATAACTCTCTCTATATATGTCATTAGTTTTATTACATTTTGGTGGGAGCTTCTTGAAAGCCATAGAGTCATAGCTGAGGTACGTTTCTTGTCAGCCATTGTGCCGACTCTCAGGATAAAGAGATAGAAACCAGGAAAGACTTTACTTATCTATACAGGGTACAGTGTATAGAATATAAAAGTGAGAGTTGACATACTAATACTGGGTTGTGCATATAGGTCTTTTCCCCCTACATATCAGGAAAGTATCTCAACAATTTATCAGAAAGATCTACTGCGTTGGACAAACTGACGCAGGACACAGCAGCTGCGGCAAATGTGTGCAGCTTGGCTCCATCAGCCAAAGCCATCATCAGAAAAGGGGCCACTGGTGTGGGATCTCTTGATCCTTCCCCAGCTGCCTCTGTGTTTCTTTCCATCTGGTTTTCGCAAAATGATACCGGTCATGTGTGGTCTTATGGCCAAACGCGTGCAGTGTCAAACATGCAGTAATGGGATAGTGATCGGCAAACTCCTCGCCAGATCAGCCTTCTGTACCACTTTTACCTGAGCCATTGCGATAGGAAGGGGCTTTTCATAAATAGCCCTGAAAAAAAAAAGAAATTCCTTAATTTCACGTTGCGTGGTGATAGATTACTTTTCAGATCCAGCAATGATAAATAAGTCCCTTAATCGGGTGTAGTATGGTTTGCCGGCGGTCGGGGGGTCCCGGCGACCAGCATACCGGCGCCGGAATCCCGACCGCCGGCATACCGACAGCTGGGC
Organism: Pseudophryne corroboree; assembly: GCF_028390025.1. Lineage (NCBI taxonomy): Eukaryota > Metazoa > Chordata > Amphibia > Anura > Myobatrachidae > Pseudophryne > Pseudophryne corroboree. Next base: position 433,883,655 of record NC_086452.1, on the reverse strand, counting down.
GAGCCCAAATGAGCCCCTTGCGGGCTTTGCTGCGTTCGCCACGCTATCTATTCTCCCTCCAGGGGGGTCGTGGACCCCCAAGAGGGAGAAAAGATGTCGGTATACCGGCGGTCTGGATTCCGGCGCCAGTATGTTGGTCGCCGGGAGCCGGCAACCTGAAGACCACCCCCTTAATCCAATTGTACAAACATTCCATCCCCTACACTCTATTATATTATAATACTAGAGTCAAAATCCGCTGTTAAAAGCAGGATTTCTGATGCTGGCGGGTAACCAACCATAAGTGACCTGACTTCTGACAGCACAGGTTCATTGTTATATTATTATTAACCTTTATTTAGATGGCGCCACAAGGGATCCGCAGCGCCATAAACAAAGGCGCAAAACAGCACTTACAGTTCAAGACAATATAGGACAAGTAATGGAAAACCCGGGGTTAGGTGCCATCCAGGGGAGTATGGAGTTTAAGATGGTGTAAGTAAGAGCAGGAAAGGCACATGAGGGCAGGAGACCCTGTCCCTGTGAGCTTACAATCTAAAAGAATGCATTTCTAAATGTAAATCGATACAAATAAAAAGTATATGAATTTCTTAGCTCAGGAATTCTAGATTTCCTCCTAAGAATTAAATACATAGCCTAACAAACGTTTGTTTCTATCCCCCCTCTAAAAGGCAAACACCTGTCTGAGTGATTTATTAAAACAAAGATTGCTTGACCCTCCAGTAACTCACCCACAGGGGCAAGTAATTCAATCACAGTAACGCATAACTTTGTACAGTTTACAACAACAAATACAGCGCCTCACTGTTCCTAACAGGTCCCAATTATCGGCTGTGCGAAACTCTGGAGGCTATACTGGCAACTACCACTGTACACAACCAAACTTTCCCCAAACTATTTCCTATCAAGAACTCTAAACTTTCCCAAAGTAGGAAGCTTTCAGTAGGGGAAAGAAATGATATGTTATGGACTAATGTGAAATAAACAATGCCATTTATACAGTGTGGATCGTGACTTTTTTTCCCCCCCACACATACCGGAAACGATAGCAAATAGCCAAATAGAAGGTATTACAAGATTCTCTCTATAGATTGTAAGCTTGCGAGCAGGGCCTTCCTACCTCTATGACTGTTTGCTATTACCCAGTTTTGTTTTATCGTTGTGTACAATTGTAAAGCGCGACGGAATTTGCTGCGCTATAACTGTTGATAAACATGACAAGAACAGATTGATTGGTACTTTATCTCTCTCCAAGTTTTGATAAATCTCCTACTAGTGTCCTAACTGGACTGAAATGAAACAAATGGAACACAAATAAGAGATGTACTTTCACACTTCCCCTTCCATATGTAATAGATCCAGTATACCATTTACTCTCTACGAGTTATGTACACAGTCAACAAGACAAAACGGATTTCTACTTATTGCAACAGCGGTCAAGCATGCTTGACAACATCTGACAGTGAGGGGGGAGGGGGACTGAAGGGTTGCAGGAAGGCTTTCCACAGCATAAAGTAGTAAATCATAGACATTCAGGGGACTTGATGCATGGCTAATCAAATAAACTAAGGTTTGTTTTTGCAGATTTCCCTTGAAAACGTTGCAGAAAGTCACCAGCCACATCCTATGACTCACATGAGAAGCAAACAAGTGTTTTTAGTATATTGCTATACAGAAATTGCTAAGATATTCAAATTTATACCGTGCGATAGTCTTGGAGAATATGATGGGAACAAGTGGACAGTGGTGGTCAAACCTAGCTCTATCTGGATCGGTTAAAAAGAGTCCTGCAACAAGAACTATCAGAAGAAACCCTGTAACAAGCAGGGGCAGAATGAAGGCTCTTAAATTATTATCTAAAAATGCATTTTCATCGCTGAAATATTTTTCTTACCTTTTATGGATATTATTATTATCTGATTTTTTTTTTCACTTACAAAGGTCAAACCCCTTTTAAGTGTAAAAGGATTGTTTCAGTTTAATGGTAACATTGTATATCATTTTAATGGTTTGTCAATTAAATGGCAAAAAAAAGTAATTTATGCTCTTTCAATTATACCCCTTTCAGACAGAAAATGAAATGACCGGGTGAAGCAGTTCCACACGGTAATTTCATGAAACACACGGGTCCTTTTTCTGTGTGAAAGGGTCAACCCGTGTTGTAATTCCCGGGACTTCGAACCTGGAATTTACCAGGGTCGGAGATACAGGAATTATGACATGGGTTGACCCTTTCACACAGACAAAATACCCGTGTTGATCTGCAAATTACCGGGTCGAAATTCTCGACCCGGTAATTTGCAAGTCTGTGTGAAAAGGGGGGGGGGGGGGGGGGTTCAGGCAGGTCCTGGCATAACTACCGGCACTGAAATGCCAGGTAACTGCCGGAACAGGGGTATAAAAGAAAGAAAAGAAAGAAAGATACTATAAACTTAACAGGCAATATTTTCTAGTTTATTTTAATACCTTTAAGAGCCACAACTCTTCACTGATTGAGATAAGGACGGCTAACTCAACCAGCTGAGTTTAGCACTTACAATTTGTGGTCCTAGAATATCACTTCAAATTATTCTAACATCGACATTTACTCATATCATCTGCATAAAGAATACATTTTGGAAAGTCTACAGGTACACCATACACCAACAAATGGGTATAGGTTATTTCATACACATTCTTTCAGGGTGTGAACCAGATGTGAATACACAAAACTTGTGCAGTTGAGCATAAAAAAAACAAACCACATTAAAGAAAAAGTGTTCTAAATATTGTATAGCATCACAAAGACATACTAGTGTCAGATAATAGACAGCTGCTGATAGTTAATTGCAATCAGGATATGGGAAAAAGTAAAATAATCTATTGCTGAAAAAATAACCCATAACTAAACAAATTAGATGTTTTAACAGGGTTTATAGTCTGTTAAACATCTTGGATTTCTTTGTGCACCAATAGCAGGTGTACTAAACATACGCTCACCAAGATAATAATAAGATTTTACTCACCGGTAAATCTATTTCTCGTAGTCCGTAGTGGATGCTGGGACTCCGTAAGGACCATGGGGAATAGCGGCTCCGCAGGAGACTGGGCACAACTAAAAGAAAGCTTTTGGTCTAACTGGTGTGCACTGGCTCCTCCCTCTATGACCCTCCGCCAGACCTCAGTTAGGATACTGTGCCCGGAAGAGCTGACACAATAAGGAAGGATTTTGAATCCCGGGTAAGACTCATACCAGCCACACCAATCACACCGTATAACTCGTGATACTATACCCAGTTAACAGTATGAACAATAACTGAGCCTCTCAACAGATGGCTCAACAATAACCCTTTAGTTAAACAATAACTATATACAAGTATCGCAGACAATCCGCACTTGGGATGGGCGCCCAGCATCCACTACGGACTACGAGAAATAGATTTACCGGTGAGTAAAATCTTATTTTCTCTGACGTCCTAAGTGGATGCTGGGACTCTGTAAGGACCATGGGGATTATACCAAAGCTCCCAAACGGGCGGGAGAGTGCGGATGACTCTGCAGCACCGAATGGGCAAACTCTAGGTCCTCCTCAGCCAGGGTGTCAAACTTGTAGAATTTAGCAAATGTGTTTGACCCCGACCAAGTAGCTGCTCGGCAAAGTTGTAGAGCCGAGACCCCTCGGGCAGCCGCCCAAGAAGAGCCCACCTTCCTCGTGGAATGGGCTTTCACTGATTTAGGATGCGGCAGTTCAGCCGCAGAATGTGCAAGCTGAATCGTACTACAGATCCAGCGAGCAATAGTCTGCTTTGAAGCAGGAGCACCCAGCTTGTTGGGTGCATACAGGATAAACAACGAGTCAGTTTTCCTGACACTAGCCGTCCTGGAAACAAATTTTCAGGGCCCTGACTACGTCCAACAACTTGGAAGCCTCCAAGTCTTTAGTAGCCGCAGACACCACGATAGGTTGGTTCAAATGAAAGGCTGATACCACCTTAGGGAGAAACTGGGGACGAGTCCTCAATTCTGCCCTATCCATATGGAAAATCAGATAAGGGCTTTTACATGACAAAGCCGCCAATTCTGACACACGCCTGGCCGAAGCCAAGGCCAACAACATGACCACTTTCCACGTGAGATATTTCAATTCCACGGTTTTAAGTGGCTCAAACCAATGTGACTTTAGGAAATCCAACACCACGTTGAGATCCCAAGGTGCCACTGGAGGCACAAAAGGGGGCTGAATATGCAGCACTCCCTTAACAAAAGTCTGAACTTCAGGTAGTGAAGCCAGTTCTCTCTGGAAGAAAATCGATAGAGCCGGGCGTGGCCACGGCAGCTAAGGAGTAAGGTGCGGATCTTGGGAGCTCCCCGAATACAGCCATCCTTTCACACATCCTGACCCCTCTGGTGTCCCTACCCGGGCTGAATACCTCCCTCACACTGCTGGGCACCGGCGGGCATCCTTTTCTGCGGTCTCCGGGACTCGTGGGACGGCGTCGGCTGACTTCCGGCCCTGCGGCCTGTGCCTCCTCCGGATCCCCGGCCTCAATTTCGGCGCCCTCGGCCGCGGGACGCCCGGAGCTCGGGCGGTGGGCTGCCGCTGCTGACAAGCACCCCGGGACGACTGGGAGGTGGAAGCTGCCTCTCCTCTCCCTGACAGGCTGCGGCCCGGAGCCCTGATACCCGGAGAAGAAGAGGAAGCAGGTACTCCTAGGGAAGGGGAAGAGCACTGCGGCCATTTTGGGAGAAGTTATACAGACGGCCCCACTGCTCTGGGCTGACATCCACGCTTGGAAAGGCTGCATTCATCTGATGTGCCCTGTGAACTGTCTCTGCACACTGGGTCCTTACTGCATGCTGACCTCTCCTATTCTTACTCTCCTAATGACTATGCTAATATCCACCTGAGATTGGAGACAAAGTCAGCTATTTACACTGCACAGCCCTTCCATTCTACCACACAGGAGTTGCATATAGATTGGAACTGACTACACTGCTGTGCTGCACTAATATCCTACAGCGTACTGCATACCACTATCCTACTTTTGCCTCCCGGAATTTACTACAGGATATTCCCGTCCGTACTGTTACTTTTACACGACCCTGTGCTTCTTATCCATTGATACTCTGACCTACAGACCGGACACGGTTGGTGCCCGCCACTGATTATACGCAACCTTGCTGCAGCCGCCTTCTAATTACAATCCTATACTGTAACCCTACTGTGGGGTGTGTGTGACTGCTCCTGTCCAACATGGTTAAGGGCGGCCAGAGTGCGGCCGCGGCCAAACTAGAAAGATTTACCAGACAACCCAATCTCAGGGTAACACCGGCTCCTTCTCATGGAGCCTCTCCAACACACTCGACCTCCCCTCCCGAGTCTGCGGTCAATTCCTCGGAGGCAGCGGAGGCGCCGTCTATTCAACAAGTGCTGGAGGCTGTAGCTGGCAGTGAACAGCGTCTCTCCGATAAGATGGAGAAGGTGCAGTGTGATCTCTCCTTGCTCCGCCAAGATGTTCAACGTATCCGAGAGAGAGTGGGTGAGGCGGAGACACGGGTCTCCAATCTGGAAGATTTGTGTGGCCCCCTGAAGCAGTCCGTATCCACGGTGACCCAGCAGGTTTCCTCCCTTCAGACCAAGCTTCTGGACATGGAGGGACGGCTGCGCAGGAACAACGTCAGATTTGTAGGCCTGCCTGAAAGAGAAGAGGGTTCGCAGCCGGAGGACTTCCTCGAATCCTGGCTTAAGGAGATGTATGGCGCTGAGTCCTTTACGGCCCATTTCACGGTGGAGCGAGCACATAGGATACCATCTCGGCCGCTACCTCCTGGTGACCCTCCTCGCACCTTCATCGCTAAATTCCTGCACTATAAGGACCGTGACTCGGTTCTCCGCTTGGGTCGCACGAAGGGCCCGTTGGTCCGCAATGGAGTCAAGGAATCGGCCTTCCCGGACTTTGCCGCAGACGTCCAGAAGGACCGAGCCCAGTTTATGCCCATTAAACGGCGTCTGCGAGACCTCAACATTTCATACTCCATGCTGTTTCCCTCAAGGCTCCGGGTTGTGGCGGATGGGGAGACCAAGTTTTTTAATTCCCCTAGAGAGGCGGCCCAATGGTTGGACAGATTTGCGCCGGGTGCTCGGCAACTGGCTCCGGACTGATCTCCTGCGTTGAAGAGCCTGGGGCCTGGTCTACCGGAGGCAACGATCACAGTTCGGGGAGCCCCCCTCCTTTGCATTGGTGGTTCAAGACTTTTACGTCCAAGTGGTGTTCGTTAGAGAGGGTTAGAGGTTCAGTTGAGAATCTAGGCCTTCCTAGCGCTTGGTAGTTTGGGTTGATTGTTCGGGATATAAGTATGCCGGAGTTTGGGGTGGTGTACAGGGAGGGAATGGTTAGTTGGGAAGCTGCTAGTTGCGCCTCCTTTTGCTGTTTTCGGTTTTCTTTCTTTAGTTTGTTATTTTTCTTATTTAAGTATTTTCTGAGGCAAGGATGTTTCATATTTCAGATGCAATGGCTTACAACGCGGGGCTCATATACGTCATGTGTTGCTGGTGTTAATAATGCTGATTCTCAAGATGTATTTTGGGGGAGGTCCATCCGGGAGGTACATAGAGCTTACATGGGGTCATGATTAATCTAAAATTTCTGGCATGGAATGTTCGAGGTCTGAATAACAAAATCAAACGATCTTTGATTCTGAATATGATTAAGAAATATGACCCGGATATTGCATGCCTCAGTGAGACCCACTTGGAGGGACATAGGTTACTGTCCTTACGACGGGCCTGGGTGGGCTGGGCTTACCATGCCTCTCACTCCTCCTTTTCTAGGGGTGTCTCCGTCCTGATTAAAAAGACAGTGCAATTTGAGTTGTTATCGATTAAAACTGACCCGTATGGAAGATTTGTATTTATAGAGTGTAAGCTGAGCTCCCAGCCCTATTACATTTTAGCGGTGTATGTTCCCCCTCCTTTCTCATATGCTGTGCTACAGCAAGCTGCTTCTTTCATAGCTCCTTCCCCTACCACCCCAGTGATTTGCTTGGGCGATTTTAATAACGTCCTGGATTTGTCTTTGGACCGATGGCACTCCCCACAGGCTGCGCTGGCGGGTGGTGGTCCTACCAAGTTTGCTGATTTTTTGAATAGTTTGCAGTGGGTAGATGTGTGGCGGCTTCGTCACCCTGCGGTCCGTCAGTTCTCCTGTTTTTCCAGCACTCATGGCTCCTTCTCCAGGATTGACCTGATGTTGGTGTCCCCCGCCCTCGTCCCTGGGATTATTGACGTCCACTACGAGGCTCGAGGGGTCTCTGACCACTCCCCTCTGTTGATGACTCTTGCTGTGGAAAGTCAGAGGGGGCACTCTTATTGGAAACTGCACCCCTCTTGGCTGACCCAGCTGGGGGACTGCGGTGATTTGGAGATTCAGTGGGAGGGTTACTTTAGCGACAATGTAGGGTCTGCCCCGGGTACAGTAGTCTGGGATTCATTCAAGGCGTTCTTGAGAGGTTCATATATTGGACGTATAGCGGCTCATAAAATGTCCTCTAGGGAGAGAGAACAGGCCCTTGAAAGGGACGCTAGGGACCTAGAGTCCCAATATTTGTCCGACGGCGCCCCCGCGACAAAGACACGCTGGCTGATGGCTCAGTCGGCTTGGTTGGCCCACCTGTCTGATAAAAACTCTCGATCCCTCCTTTTTAAAGCTACTAATATTTATATGCAGGCTGATAGGACGGGGGGCCTCCTGGCCCGTCTTATACATTATGATCGTCCTGGGACTACGATCACCCAAATGTCCGGTGCGGATGGCTCTTTTGCTGACACCACACCGGACATTGCGCTGTTATTCCGATCTTATTTCTCTGAGGTTTATAACTCACAATTGACATGCTCTACTTCAGATCTTTCATATTACTTGGGGGGTGTTCCGCTGCCCGCACTCTCCTCTGAAGCCTGTGAGCTGCTGGAGGCGCCTTTGATGCTCGAAGAGGTGACTGCGGCCATTGGTATGTCCCCTAATGGCAAGGCTCCGGGTTGTGACGGAATTCCCTCCGAGGTATACAAAAATCATGTTGATTTTTTTGGGCCCAGGCTTCATGCCCTATACTTAGATATATTTGCCAATAACGAACTCCCCACCTCCATGTCAGAGGCAGTTATAATAGTGATCCCAAAGCCCGGTAAGGACCCTAAGTCTCCAGACTCCTATAGGCCGATATCCCTGATTCCCACCGATGCTAAGATCCTGGCAAAGATATTGGCAGTACGGCTTAACACAGTGATCACCTCCCTCATTCACCCGGACCAGACTGGCTTCATGCCAGGAAAGTCCACGTCTATCAATTTACGTAGACTGTATACCATTTTACAACTCCCACATGACTCCCCTTCTGTCTCGGCTGTGGTCTCGTTAGACGCGGCCAAGGCCTTTGACAGCATTGAATGGGCTTATTTATGGGAGGTGATGGCTTGTATGGGCTTTGGACCCAATTTTATAAGATGGATTAAATAAGAATTTACTTACCGATAATTCTATTTCTCGGAGTCCGTAGTGGATGCTGGGGTTCCTGAAAGGACCATGGGGAATAGCGGCTCTGCAGGAGACAGGGCACAAAAAGTAAAGCTTTAGGATCAGGTGGTGTGCACTGGCTCCTCCCCCTATGACCCTCCTCCAAGCCTCAGTTAGGATACTGTGCCCGGACGAGCGTACACAATAAGGAAGGATTTTGAATCCCGGGTAAGACTCATACCAGCCACACCAATCACACTGTACAACCTGTGATCTGAACCCAGTTAACAGTATGATAACAGCGGAGCCTCTGAAAAGATGGCTCACAACAATAATAACCCGATTTTTGTAACTATGTACAAGTAATGAAGATAATCCGCACTTGGGATGGGCGCCCAGCATCCACTACGGACTCCGAGAAATAGAATTATCGGTAAGTAAATTCTTATTTTCTCTATCGTCCTAGTGGATGCTGGGGTTCCTGAAAGGACCATGGGGATTATACCAAAGCTCCCAAACGGGCGGGAGAGTGCGGATGACTCTGCAGCACCGAATGAGAGAACTCCAGGTCCTCCTTAGCCAGGGTATCAAATTTGTAGGATTTTACAAACGTGTTTGCCCCTGACTAAATAGCCGCTCGGCAAAGTTGTAAAGCCGAGACCCCTCGGGCAGCCGCCCAAGATGAGCCCACCTTCCTTGTGGAATGGGCATTTACATATTTTGGCTGTGGCAGGCCTGCCACAGAATGTGCAAGCTGAATTGTATTACACATCCAACTAGCAATAGTCTGCTTAGAAGCAAGAGCACCCAGTTTGTTGGGTGCATACAGGATAACAGCAAGTCAGTTTTCCTGACTCCAGCCGTCCTGGAACCTATACTTTCAGGGCCCTGACAACATCCAGCAACTTGGAGTCCTCCAAGTCCCTAGTAGGCGCAAGGCACCACAATAAGCTGGTTCAGGTGAAACACTGACACCACCTTAGGGAGAGAACTGGGGACGAGTCCGCAGCTCTGCCCTGTCCGAATGGACAAATAGATAAGGGCTTTTTTGAGAAAAAACCCACCAATTTGACACTCGCCTGGCCCAGGCCAGAGCCAAGAGCATGGTCACTTTTCATGTGAGATGCTTCAAATCCACAGATTTGACTGGTTTTAAACCAATGTGATTTGAGGAATCCCAGAACTACGTTGAGATCCCACAGTGCCACTGGAGGCACAAAAGGGGGTTGTATATGCAATACTCCCTTGACAAACTTCTGGACTTCAGGAACTGAAGCCAATTCTTTCTGAAAGAAAATCGACAGGGCCGAAATTTGAACCTTAATGGGCCCCAATTTGAGGCCCATAGACACTCCTGTTTGCAGGAAATGCAGGAATCGACCGAGTTGAAATTTCTTCGTGGGGCCTTCCTGGCCTCACACCACGCAACATATTTTCGCCACATGTGGTGATAATGTTGTGCGGTCACCTCCTTCCTGGCTTTGACCAGGGTAGGAATGACCTCTTCCGGAATGCCTTTTTCCCTTAGGATCCGGCGTTCCACCGCCATGCCGTCAAACGCAGCTGCGGTAAGTCTTGGAACAGACATGGTACTTGCTGAAGCAAGTCCCTTCTTAGCGGCAGAGGCCATAAGTCCTCTGTGAGCATCTCTTGAAGTTCCGGGTACCAAGTCCTTCTTGGCCAATCCGGAGCCATGAGTATAGTTCTTACTCCTCTACGTCTTATAATTCTCAGTACCTTAGGTATGAGAAGCAGAGGAGGGAACACATACACCGACTGGTACACCCACGGTGTTACCAGAACGTCCACAGCTATTGCCTGAGGGTCTCTTGACCTGGCGCAATACCTGTCCCGTTTTTTGTTCAGACGGGACGCCATCATGTCCACCTTTGGTATTTCCCAACGGTTCACAATCATGTGGAAAAACTTCCCGATGAAGTTTCCACTCTCCCGGGTGGAGGTCGTGCCTGCTGAGGAAGTCTGCTTCCCAGTTTCCACTCCCGGAATGAAACACTGCTGACAGTGCTATCACATGATTTTCCGCCCAGCGAAAAGTCCTTGCAGTTTTTGCCATTGCCCTCCTGCTTCTTGTGCCGCCCTGTCTGTTTACGTGGGCGACTGCCGTGATGTTTTTCCCACTGGATCAATACCGGCTGACCTTGAAGCAGAGGTCTTGCTAAGCTTAGAGCATTATAAATTTACCCTTAGCTCCAGTATATTTATGTGGAGAAAAGTCTCCAGACTTGATCACACTCCCTGGAAATTTTTTCCTTGTGTGACTGCTCCCCAGCCTCTCGGGCTGGCCTCCGTGGTCACCAGCATCCAATCCTGAATGCCGAATCTGCGGCCCTCTAGAAGATGAGCACTCTGTAACCACCACAGGAGAGACACCCTTGTCCTTGGATATAGGGTTATCCGCTGATGCATCTGAAGATGCGATCCGGACCATTTGTCCAGCAGATCCCACTGAAAAGTTCTTGCGTGAAATCTGCCGAATGGAATTGCTTCGTAGGAAGCCACCATTTTTACCAGGACCCTTGTGCAATGATGCACTGACACTTTTCCTGGTTTTAGGAGGTTCTTGACTAGCTCGGATAACTCCCTGGCTTTCTCTTCCGGGAGAAACACCTTTTTCTGGACTGTGTCCAGAATCATCCCTAGGCACAGCAGACGTGTCGTCAGGATCAGCTGCGATTTTGGAATATTTAGAATCCATCCGTGCTGTTGTAGCAGTATCCGAGATAGTGCTACTCCGACCTCCAACTGTTCCCTGGACTTTGCCCTTATCAGGAGATCGTCCAAGTAAGGGGTAATTAAGACGCCTTTTCTTCGAAGAAGAATCATCATTTCGGCCATTACCTTGGTAAAGACCCGGGGTGCCGTGGACAATCCAAACGGCAGCGTCTGAAACTGACAGTGACAGTTCTATACCACGAACCTGAGGTACCCTTAGTGAGAAGGGCAAATTTGGGACATGGAGGTAAGCATCCCTGATGTCCCGGGACACTATATAGTCCCCTTCTTCCTGGTTCGTTATCACTGCTCTGAGTGACTCCATCTTGATTTGAACCTTTGTAAGTGTTCAAATTTTTTTTTTTTTTTTTTTTTAGATTTAGAATAGGTCTCACCTAGCCTTCTGGCTTCAGTACCACAATATAGTGTGGAATAATACCCCTTTCCTTGTTGTAGGAGGGGTAATTTGATTATCACCTGCTGGGAATACAGCTTGTGAATTGTTTCCCATACTGCCTCCTTGTCGGAGGGAGACCTTGGTAAAGCAGACTTCAGGAGCCTGCGAGGTGGAAACGTTTCGACATTCCAATCTGTACCCCTGGGATACTACTTGTAGGATCCAGGGGTCCTGTACGGTCCCAGCGTCATGCTGAGAGCTTGGCAGAAGCGGTGGAAGGCTTCTGTTCCTGGGAATGGGCTGCCTGCTGCAGTCTTCTTCCCTTTCCTCTATCCCTGGGCAAATATGACTCTTATAGGGACGAAAGGACTGAGGCTGAAAAGACGGTGTCTTTTTCTGCAGAGATGTGACTTAGGGTAAAAACGGTGGATTTTCCAGCAGTTGCCGTGGCCACCAGGTCCGATGGACCGACCCCAAATAACTCCTCTTCCTTTATACGGCAATACACCTTTGTGCCGTTTGGAATCTGCATCACCTGACCACTGTCGTGTCCATAAACATCTTCTGGCAGATATGGACATCGCACTTACTCTTGATGCCAGAGTGCAAATATCCCTCTGTGCATCTCGCATATATAGAAATGCATCCTTTAAATGCTCTATAGTCAATAAAATACTGTCCCTGTCAAGGGTATCAATATTTTTAGTCAGGGAATCCGACCAAGCCACCCCAGCTCTGCACATCCAGGCTGAGGCGATCGCTGGTCGCAGTATAACACCAGTATGTGTGTATATACTTTTATATGATATTTTCCAGCCTCCTGTCAGCTGGCTCCTTGAGGACGGCCCTATCTATAGACGGTACCGCCACTTGTTTTGATAAGCGTGTGAGCGCCTTATCCACCCTAAGGGGTGTTTCCCAACGCGCCCTAACTTCTGGCGGGAAAGGGTATACCGCCAATAATTTTCTATCGGGGGGAACCCACGCATCATCACACACTTCATTTAATTTATCTGATTCAGGAAAAACTACAGGTAGTTTTTTCACATCCCACATAATACCCTCTTTTGTGGTACTTGTAGTATCAGAAATATGTAACACCTCCTTCATTGCCCTTAACGTGTGGCCCTAATAAGGAATACATTTGTTTATTCACCGTCGACACTGGATTCAGTGTCCGTGTCTGTGTCTGTGTCGACCGACTAAGGTAAACGGGCGTTTTAAAACCCCTGACGGTGTTTTTGAGACGTCTGGACCGGTACTAATTGTTTGTCGGCCGTCTCATGTCGTCAACCGACCTTGCAGCGTGTTGACATTATCACGTAATTCCCTAAATAAGCCATCCATTCCGGTGTCGACTCCCTAGAGAGTGACATCACCATTACAGGCAATTGCTCCGCCTCCTCACTAACATCGTCCTCATACATGTCGACACACACGTACCGACACACAGCACACACACAGGGAATGCTCTGATAGAGGACAGGACCCACTAGCCCTTTGGAGAGACAGAGGGAGAGTTTGCCAGCACACACCAAAAAACGCTATAATTATATAGGGACAACCTTATATAAGTGTTTTCCCTTATAGCATCTTTTTATATATTTCTAACGCCAAATTAGTGCCCCCCCTCTCTGTTTTAACCCTGTTTCTGTAGTGCAGTGCAGGGGAGAGCCTGGGAGCCTTCCCTCCAGCCTTTCTGTGAGGGAAAATGGCGCTGTGTGCTGAGGAGATAGGCCCCGCCCCTTTTTCGGCGGGCTCGTCTCCCGCTCTTCAACGGATTCTGGCAGGGGTTAAATATCTCCATATAGCCCCCGGAGGCTATATGTGAGGTATTTTTTGCCAAAAAATAGGTTTACATTGCCTCCCAGGGCGCCCCCCTCCCAGCGCCCTGCACCCTCAGTGACTGCCGTGTGAAGTGTGCTGAGAGCAATGGCGCACAGCTGCAGTGCTGTGCGCTACCTTAAGAAGACTGAGGAGTCTTCTGCCGCCGATTCTGGACCTTCTTCTCTTTTCAGCATCTGCAAGGGGGCCGGCGGCGAGGCTCCGGTGACCATCCAGGCTGTACCTGTGATCGTCCCTCTGGAGCTAATGTCCAGTAGCCAAAGAAGCCAATCCATCCTGCACGCAGGTGAGTTCACTTCTTCTCCCCTAAGTCCCTCGTTGCAGTGATCCTGTTGCCAGCAGGACTCACTGTAAAATAAAAAACCTAAGCTAAACTTTTCTAAGCAGCTCTTTAGGAGAGCCACCTAGATTGCACCCTTCTCGGCCGGGCACAAAAATCTAACTGAGGCTTGGAGGAGGGTCATAGGGGGAGGAGCCAGTGCACACCACCTGATCCTAAAGCTTTACTTTTTGTGCCCTGTCTCCTGCGGAGCCGTATTCCCCATGGTCCTTTCAGGAACCCCAGCATCCACTAGGACGATAGAGAAAATTACTGTATCAACATCCGAGTGCCAGGATCTTGGTGAACGGTTATGTATCCCCCTCTTTTCAATTGACCCGTGGTACTAGACAGGGCTGCCCCCTGTCCCCAACGCTGTTTGCCTTGGCCATCGAGCCCCTGGCCTGCTTGATAAGATCGCACCCAGATATTGTGGGAATTTGTACAGGTTCACGTGAGGATAGAATAGCTCTTTATGCCGATGACATGTTGTTGTTTTTGCAGGATTACACCAAGTCAATGCCCATTCTGCTGCGTGTGATAGAGAACTTTGGAGATCATTCGGGTCTTAGAATTAACTGGCCTAAATCATACATTATGCCAGTCATGGGCCCCCCTCCTACTGTTTCCAAAATCCCCCTGCCATTATGTTGGACGGTACAATTTAAGTACCTCGGAATCCAAATAACTAACGACCCTTCTGATTTTGTCCCTCTGAATCTGGACCCGACCATGCAGTGGGTCACGGGCAAATCCAAGACTTGGTGTAAGCTTCCACTGACGGTGTCTGGCAGGGTTAATCTCATTAAAATGATTATACTGCCCAAACTCTTATACATTATTCTCCAGTCCCCGGTATATATTTATCCAATATTCTTTAGGAAATTGAATCGCATTCTGTCCTCACTGATATGGGCTAATAAACGACCTAGGATACAGCTAAATACCCTTACCAGACAGCGATCTGACGGCGGCCTGGCTCTGCCTAACTTTCAGATGTATTACTTCGCTGCTCAACTGACTCATATCACTGTATGGGCACAAAACTCTGGGGCTGACTCTTTGCATTGTGAGTTTATTCGTTGTTACTTTCCCCACCTCTCTCCTATGCAGGTGCTACTGAGTGGGAGCATAGCTAGGTTTCTTCCCCCTATCATTTTCCAGGCCTTAAAGATATGGCGGGCCCCGAGAGACATCTTGAGGTACGATGGCCTGGACCCAGATACCCCCTTATGGTACTCTGACTGGCTCCCTGAATTGCATGCACTTGAGGGGCGGGAGGTATGGGTCCCTAGATCGGTGATTTCTATCTCTCAACTTTACCTAGATAATGTACTTAAATCCTTTCAACAACTGAGAGATGAGTTTGACCTACCCAATTCTTACTTCTTCAGATATCTCCAGCTTTGTCACGCCCTCCAGTCCCAATTTGCTGAATCCCCCCCACGAATCCTCCCATTCCCCATCAAGACCTTTGTGGCTACTTTGGGTCGGGCTAAGATGGTCTCCCTTGCGTATGGATATCTTCTTACCAAGCTCCATACGGACCCTTTGACACGTCTCCGTGGAAAGTGGGAGGAGGATTTGGGTCTAATAACTGAGGAGGACTGGGTCCTTGCTCTGGAATACCCTGCCAAGGTTACCAAATCCCTCAGATATCAGCAGATTCAATTCTTCATTTTACACAGAACATATATGACTCCAGCTAGGCTAGCTACTTTTGGGACGGGCAGATCTGGCCTTTGTCCTAAGTGTGGGGGGGCGGTGGGAACATTCTGGCATCTAGTGTGGGACTGCCCGAGGTTGAGGGTGTTCTGGTTGGGGGTCAGGTCAATTCTGGAGAGTACGGGTGTGCCTGGCGGACTGCTTACCCCACAATTCTGTATTTTGGGGATGGGATGCTCTACTTCTGTGTCTGTTTCAATAGGTCTCTATGCTCTCAGTGTATGTGCCTTGGCTAAGGTTTGCATTGCAAGGATGTGGATGGCCCCTAAAGCCCCGTTAATATCTGCACTTAAGACCTTAATTAACGACACAATAATTAAGGAAAGATACGTTTATATGAAACAAAACGCATCAGCCAAGTTTGAAAAGGTTTGGTCTCCTTGGCTGGACTCCACCCATTCTCACCTGGTTCCCCAAATATAGTGGGCACTGAAGTGCTAACATATCAATAACTTACTATTACTGATGTATACTGAGATGTTTGGCGGTTGGGCCCTACGTGTTCGCCTGCTTATATGTATGACTAATGTGGTCCTGAATCGGATGGCTCCTTCTCACTCTGCTTGTTTTATTTTTTGTTTTTTCTCTTTGTTTGTTATTTTTCTTACTGTTTAGTTTACGGGTGTAAATATAAAAGTTAATGGAGACTAATATAGTTGGCTACGGATTTTGCAGACCCTAATGGTCCGAACAATAGGAAATCCTTGTATATTCCCTCTTGAAATTGACCTGATATTTCATTGCTGTAAGCTTCGCTCAAAATGTGGCTCTGATTCAAGACAATTGGATGTATTGTTTGTGTTATGATGATGCTCTGCAATGTCTGTACCTTATTCTCCAGACTACTGAATAAAAATTACTTTATTAAAAAAAAAAAATCGATAGAGCCGAAATCTGGACCTTAATGGAACCCAATTTTAGGCCCATAGTCACCCCTGACTGTAGGAAGTGCAGAAAACGGCCCAGCTGAAATTCCTCCGTTGGGGCCTTCCTGGCCTCACACCACGCAACATATTTTCGCCAAATGCGGTGATAATGGTTTGCGGTCACTTCTTTCCTAGCTTTAATCAGCGTAGGAATGACTTCCTCCGGAATGCCCTTTTCCTTCAGGATCCGGTGTTCAACCGCCATGCCGTCAAACGCAGCCGCGGTAAGTCTTGGAACAGACAGGGCCCCTGCTGCAGCAGGTCCTGTCTGAGCGGCAGAGGCCATGGGTCCTCTGAGATAATTTCTTGAAGTTCCGGGTACCAAGCTCTT
The DNA here is from genome assembly GCF_028390025.1 of Pseudophryne corroboree. Taxonomy (NCBI): domain Eukaryota; kingdom Metazoa; phylum Chordata; class Amphibia; order Anura; family Myobatrachidae; genus Pseudophryne; species Pseudophryne corroboree. The sequence goes on along the minus strand of NC_086452.1, from coordinate 433,866,887 downwards.
CTTGGCCAATCCGGAACAATGAGTATAGTTCTTACTCCTCTTCTCTGTATTATCCTCAGTACCTTGGGTATGAGAGGAAGAGGAGGGAACACATAAACCGACCGGTACACCCACGGTGTCACTAGAGCGTCCACAGCTATCGCCTGAGGGTCTCTTGACCTGGCGCAATATCTTTCTAGCTTTTTGTTTAGGCGGGACGCCATCATGTCCACCTGTGGCCTTTCCCAACGGTTTACAATCAGTTGGAAGACTTCTGGATGAAGTCCCCACTCTCCCGGGTGGAGGTCGTGCCTGCTGAGGAAGTCTGCTTCCCAGTTGTCCACTCCCGGAATGAACACTGCTGACAGTGCTAACACGTGATTTTCCGCCCATCGGAGAATCCTTGTGGCTTCTGCCATCGCCGTCCTGCTTCTTGTGCCGCCCTGTCGGTTTACATGGGCGACTGCCGTGATGTTGTCTGACTGGATCAGTACCGGCTGGTTTTGAAGCAGGGGTTTTCCCTGACTTAGGGCATTGAAAATGGCCCTCAGTTCCAGAATATTTATGTGTAGGGAAGTCTCCTGACTTGACCATAGTCCTTGGAAGTTTCTTCCCTGTGTGACTGCCCCCCAGCCTCGAAGGCTGGCATCCGTGGTCACCAGGACCCAGTCCTGTATGCAGAATCTGCGGCCCTCTAGAAGATGAGCACTCTGCAGCCACCACAGCAGAGACACCCTGGTCCTTGGAGACAGGGTTATCAGCCGATGCATCTGAAGACGCGATCCGGACCACTTGTCCAACAGGTCCCACTGAAAAGTTCTTGCATGGAACCTGCCGAATGGAATTGCTTCATAGGAAGCTACCATTTTTCCCAGGACTCGCGTGCAGTGATGCACCGACACCTGTTTTGGTTTTAGGAGGCCTCTGACTAGAGATGACAGCTCCTTGGCCTTCTCCTCCGGGAGAAACACTTTTTTCTGTTCTGTGTCCAGAACCATCCCCAGGAACAGTAGACGTGTCGTAGGGACCAGCTGTGACTTTGAATATTTAGAATCCAACCGTGCTGTTGTAGCACCTCCCGAGATAGTGCTACCTCGACCAACAACTGCTCCCTGGACCTTGCCTTTATCAGGAGATCGTCCAAGTACGGGATAATTAAAACTCCCTTTTTTCGAAGGAGTATCATCATTTCGGCCATTACCTCGGTAAATACCCTCGGTGCCGTGGACAGACCAAACGGCAACGTCTGGAATTGGTAATGACAATCCTGTACCACAAATCTGAGGTACTCCTGGTGAGGATGGTAAATGGGGACATGCAGGTAAGCATCCTTGATGTCCAGTGATACCATGTAATCCCCCTCGTCCAGGCTTGCAATAACCGCCCTGAGCGATTCCATCTTGAACTTGAATTTTTTTATATATGTGTTCAAGGATTTCAAATTTAAAATGGGTCTCACCGAACCGTCCGGTTTCGGTACCACAAACATTGTGGAATAGTAACCCCGTCCTTGTTGAAGGAGGGGCACCTTGACGATCACCTGCTGGGAATACAGCTTGTGAATTGCCTCTAGCACTGCCTCCCTGCCTGAGGGAGTTGTTGGCAAGGCAGATTTGAGGAAACGGCGGGGGGGAGACGTCTCGAATTCCAGCTTGTACCCTGAGATACTACTTGAAGGTTCCAGGGATCCACCCGTGAGCGAGCCCACTGATTGCTGAAGTTTTTGAAACGGGCCCCCACCGTACCTGGCTCCGCCTGTGGAGCCCCAGCGTCATGCGGTGGACTTGGAGGAAGCGGGGAGGACTTTTGCTCCTGGGAACCGGCTGTATGCTGCAGCTTTTTCCCTCTACCTCTGCCTCTGGGCAGAAAGGACGCGCCTTTAACCCGCTTGCCCTTATGGGGCCGAAAGGACTGTACCTGATAATACGGTGCTTTCTTTGGCTGTGAGGGAACATGGGGTAAAAATGCTGACTTCCCAGCTGTTGCTGTGGAAACGAGGTCCGAGAGACCATCCCCGAACAACTCCTCACCCTTATAAGTCAAAACTTCCATGTGCCTTTTAGAATCTGCATCACCTGTCCACTGCCGAGTCCATAACCCTTCTCCTGGCAGAAATGGACATTGCACTTATTTTAGATGCCAGTCGGCAAATATCCCTCTGTGCATCTCTCATGTATAAGACTGCGTCTTTAATATGCTCTACGGTTAGCAATATAGTGTCCCTGTCTAGGGTATCAATATTTTCCGACAGGGAATCTGACCACGCAGCTGCAGCACTGCACATCCATGCTGAAGCAATAGCTGGTCTCAGTATAATACCTGTGTGTGTATATACAGACTTCAGGATAGCCTCCTGCTTCCTATCAGCAGGCTCCTTTAGGGCAGCCGTATCCGGAGACGGTAGTGCCACCTTCTTTGACAAGCGTGTGAGCGCTTTATCCACCCTAGGGGATGTTTCCCAACGTGACCTATCCTCTGGCGGGAAAGGGTACGTCATTAGTAACCTTTTAGAAATTACCAGTTTCTTATCGGGGGAAGCCCACGCTTCTTCACACACTTCATTTAATTCCTCAGATGGAGGAAAAACTACTGGTAGTTTTTTCTCTCCAAACATAATACCCTTTTTTGTGGTTCCTGGGGTAACATCAGAAATGTGCAACACATTTTTCATTGCCTCAATCATGTAACGCGTGGCCCTATTGGAAGTTACATTAGTCTCATCGTCGTCGACACTGGAGTCAGTATCCGTGTCGACATCTGTGTCTGCCATCTGAGGTAGCGGGCGTTTTAGAGCCCCTGATCGCTTTTGAGACGCCTGGGCAGGCACAGACTGAGAAGCCGGCTGTCCCATATTTGGTATGTCGTCAAACCTTTTATGTAAGGAGTCGACACTGTCGCGTAATTCCTTCCACATAACCATCCACTCAGGTGTCGGCCCCGCAGGGGGTGACATCACATTTATCGGTATCTGCTCCGCCTCCACATAAGCCTCCTCATCAAACATGTCGACACAGCCGTACCGACACACCGCACACACACAGGGAATGCTCTGACAGAAGACAGGACCCCACAAAGCCCTTTGGGGAGACAGAGAGAGAGTATGCCAGCACACACCAGAGCGCTATATAACACAGGGATGAACACTATAACTGAGTGTTTTTCCCTTATAGCTGCTTATATATATACTGCTGCGCCTAAATTTAGTGCCCCCCCTCTCTTTTTTACCCTTTGTAGTCTTGAAACTGCAGGGGAGAGCCTGGGAGCGATCCTTCCAGCGGAGCTGTGAGGGAAAAATGGCGCCAGTGTGCTGAGGGAGATAGCCCCGTCCCTTTTTCGGCTGACTTTCTCCCGCTTTTTTATGGATCCTGGCAGGGGTATTTTTCACATATATAGCCTCTGGGACTATATATTGTGATTATTTGCCAGCCATATTGCTGCTCAGGGCGCCCCCCCCCCCCCCCCAGCGCCCTGCACCCATCAGTGACCGGAGTGTGAGGTGTGCATGAGGAGCAATGGCGCACAGCTGCAGTGCTGTGCGCTACCTTGTTGAAGACCGAAGTCTTCTGCCGCCGATTTTCAGGACCATCTTCATGCTTCTGGCTCTGTAAGGGGGACGGCGGCGCGGCTCCGGGACCGGACGATCGAGGTCGGGCCCTGTGTTCGATCCCTCTGGAGCTAATGGTGTCCAGTAGCCTAAGAAGCCCAAGCTGGCTGCAAGCAGGTAAGTTCGCTTGTTCTCCCCTTAGTCCCTCATAGCAGTGAGTCTGTTGCCAGCAGATCTCACTGAAAATAAAAAACCTAAAATATACTTTCTTTTCTAGGAGCTCAGGAGAGCCCCTAGTGTGCATCCAGCTCAGCCGGGCACAAGATTCTAACTGAGGTCTGGAGGAGGGTCATAGAGGGAGGAGCCAGTGCACACCAGTTAGACCAAAAGCTTTCTTTTAGTTGTGCCCAGTCTCCTGCGGAGCCGCTATTCCCCATGGTCCTTACGGAATCCCAGCATCCACTTAGGACGTCAGAGAAATCCCAGTTCACCATGGTGAGCAGTAGGCACATACTGTGGCTCCCCCGTGACAAACATGCCTACTGGCGTGATTTGATGGGACTGTGCAGTCTAAATCAGGCCAGTTGGGAGGTAAGTTTGCTGTGGGCCTGACCACTCCAAGAGTTGAAATTGCAGTGAGTAGGTGAACTAGAGATTAACGTATTCTAATATACTGTATGTTGTAAAAATCTGTTTTGTGGCACTAAGCTGGAATGTGCGTGTGGATCATTAGATCGACAGTGTCTAGGTCGACAATGTTTAGGTCGACCACTATAGGTAGACAGTCACTAGGTCGACAGGGTCGGAAGGTCGACAGGGTTTCTAGGTCGACAGTTCAAAATGTCAACATGATTTATTTTTTGGTGCCGTTTTCTTCGTAGTGACCAGGAACCCCAATTAGTGCACCGTGTCCCCTCGCATGGCGAGCGAAGGGCAGGGCGATTACCGTTCCAATCGTAGTCCACGTGGATCGTTAAGTATGAAAAAGTTTAAAAAAAGAATTTTTGGGTGGGAAAAACTCGTGTCGACCTTTTGACCTGTCGACCTAGCACATGTCGACCTAGAAACCCTGTCAACCTTCCAAACCTGTCGACCTAGTGACTGTCGACCTAGACAGTGTCGATCTTCAGACCGGATACCCTGGATTGTTTATACAGAAAACTTGTAGGGTTTCAGCGGATTAGTCAGATAGAGTTAATGAATAGGCACAGATGCTGTGACTACAAAGGACAAGTGTGTATTCTCTATCAGCGTAGTATGTTTTATATAGACAACAAAATAATACTTTTCATAATCCCTGACAGGAGAGCTCTGCAAAAATTTGTAACATAAGAAACAAGCCTCATATCAAACCTATAGGGAAAAAAAATTCAAACAAATAGATCTTCCCAAGAAATTAATCTGCCATATTCCTGTTTCATATACATATGTGCATAAACTCATACTCCATTTAATCAATGTAATATGATCTATTATTACCACTCATTGGGCCTATAAACTGATTTGAGCAATTACCACTTTGTGTGTCACTGTTTTGAAAGACAAGGATAGGATCAGTAGTTGAACGGTATGTTGATCATTGTAGTGCCATATTGGAGAATCTTGGGGGGCCTCCATGTAAGTCAGATCTCAATTTAGAAATACATAAACATATGACCCAAAGTCGGTGCTATTATCATGTAGCGTAGGACAACCAAAGCAGAGACGCCTTGACGTGGCTGGTGGCTTACCATATGTTTGCAAATGTATGTAACTGAGATCTCTGAACTTTCTATTAACATGTTGGATATAAATCTCTTTTGCTGGTCTATTTTTTATCCACTCCATATACTTTCAAAAACACAGATTTCATTAATGCCCCTTTAGTTTCGAAAAAAAGAAATAACCCCCCCCCCCCCCCCTCCCCAATAAGATAATATTACACTGTATTATTTTATTATTATTATTATTATTATTATTATTATCCTTTATTTATATGGCGCCACGGGTTCCGCAGCGCCCAATTACAGAGTACATATGCACATAATCAAAACAGGAAAACAGTGACTTACAGTTGAAGACAATATAGGACAAGTACAGGGTAACTAAGCATAACTACACCAGTAAATGACAGAGATAAGTTTCAAGGTAGCCAAAAAACTGCAGGATTTGGGCAGTTGAGGATTATTAATGTAAGAAAAGGATAAGCACATCAGGGAAGAGGGCCCTGCTCGTGAGAGCTTACATTCTAAGGGGAGGGGGTAGACAGACAGGGGTGACACAGATGGGGTAGACCGAGCATGGGACAGAGGATTAGGATGAGATTTGGCTGGGTTTGGTAAAGAAGTGGGTCTTAAGAGCCTGTTTGAAGTTCTGTAGAGAGGTGGAGAGTCTGAGGGGGGAGAGGTAAAGAATTCCATAGAAATGGAGCAGCACGTGAAAAATGTTGGAGATAGGAGTGGGAGGAAGTAATCAGAAGACAGTGTGAGAAGTTTGAATTGGATTCTGAAAGGGAAGGGAAGCCAGTGAAGGGCTTGTAGGAGAGGGGAGGTGGATGTAGAGCGTTTGGTGAGGAAGATGAGCCGGGCTGCAGCATTGAGGATAGATTGGAGTGGAGAGAGGTAATTGTCAGGGAGGCCAGTTAGGTGGAGATTACAGTAATCCAGTCTGGAAATAATCAGTGAGTGGATAATAGTTTTAGTGGCATCCTGGGTGAGAAAAGGTATGATCCTGGAAATGTTTTTGAGATGAAAATGACAGGTTTGTGAGAGGTGCTGAATGTGTGGTTTGAAGCAGAGGGAGGAGTCAAGGATTGCGTATGTACTTAATATATACATTGTGAAAACACTACTCACACTGCTAAAGGGAGGATCCCTAGAGCAACTACCTGGTTATTCACGCATTTCACTGATGATCATTTAGTTTCTAAAAAATATCAATAAAAAACCCTCAACCCAAATGCTTAGCTCTCTTTTCTTGTAGTCTGTTAATACAGGGAGACTCCACGTGACAATACCACCCATAGCGCTAATTCGGTACAACGCACAAGAGCGTCCACCACTCTATTATCCATTGAATTTGGTCATATACGCTCGGTTCCCGTTCTGTTTCCAACGCATGGCATGCATGTAAAGAATCTAACTCCTTCGCACGTCCGATTAATATTGGCGCCTCTTTCATCTTGCTGCTCTACGTATGTAAATGTACTTTGTCACTAAGGCATGTATGTCTATAATGATCCTGCATAGCGCTGATTTGCACTGCACTCCATCACTGGAGAACACATCATTAATATTTAGGGTTGCCTCCCCTTTTTTGTTTTTTGTATAATATGTGTTTTTTTTATTTTTTTTTTATCTGCAGATGTAAAGAACTTTGAATCGAAAAAAAAGACGCTATACAAATACCATGATTATTATATTACACAATGCACCTTTGGAGATTTCTCCCCTTTCTGTACACCATCTGGGAGAACCAGTAGAAAATCCGAGGCGTTGGTGAACTTTGTTATGTTTAGATGGCAGGTACACTAAAAGTATAAAGGATGGAGGTATGAAATGGGGTCCATTAAGCAAGCCGGAATTTACTTTTGTACAGTGCTACTATGAAATTAAAAAACTATCAAGAAGCTACAATATTGAATGTAGACCTTGAATGGCAAGCAGCCATTGTGCTTTGGTTTGAAGCTACTGGCATGCTATTATATCCAACATTAAATAGTTATTCTGAATATCAAAATACAAAACATTATAACAGGGATGTCATGTTACTTATTATAAGACAAGTCCATAAACATATTAGACAAGTAGAAAACAAAACTTCTGAAACATAAAATGTTTCAATAAAAAGTGTAAGACCCAAAATCTGAAGCATTTATTCACCCTGATAGGCCCTACACACATGCCGATTTGTTTGAAAGCAAAAAAAAAGCAAAGCATTTGGAGAAAGTGAAATTGATCAAGTACAAGCCAGTAAGGTAAAGGCATATAAATGAAGACAGCAATCCCTTATATTGCGCACTGGTTGCACCACTAACCCCGCTGCGTAACTTTTTGATGCTGAGTGCAGATCGGCAGAAATTAGTGACTCCGATCTTTTCATACTCATCCAAAGCTCCAGAACATGCCAGTAAAAAGTTACAAAGTACTACGGATGATGCACTGTGGCATTCTCCATTAGTCTCTTACTCACTGGGCAGGGATACAAAGACGGTATGACGGTAGTCTGGTGGGTGGTAGGGGATGATGGACAGCAGAGGCAAGTAACTGACTGATGGAAAAGGCCTGATGCACACAAAAATGATACAACATTGCAAGCGACATAATATTACACGTATTAAAAAAAGACATAAATGTGTCTACAAATATTTGAAGTATGAAAGCACAATTAGTTTCTCCATCATTCAGTTCTACATGTGACCCCTGCCTGTGCTATCAATCAGCCGCGAGTAGTGGATGCACTTACGGTAAGTCCCGGACCCTTTGTACCAAAGCCTATGTGGTAAATGTAATAGGGTGCGAGAAGCCGGAAGTGGAAGAGTTTGTGCGAGAATGCCCTATTTTTAAAAGCGGCAAGCATTAACAAAAGTAAAACCAGGTTGGTTCTGCCTTGTAAATACTTGACGCTTTAAAATATGGGCATTTTGCACAAACTCCTACACTTCCGGCTTCTAGCACCCTATTACATTTACCCCTATGTGTGTATATATATGCTATTTCAAAATGTTCTAGTGCCACAACCTAACAGAACAATTCAGAACTAAATGAACTCTACTCTGGGTCTTATGGACTGTTAATAATATGTATATCTTAAAATGATATATAACTTAAAACATATATGAGTGAAAAGATAGATAGATAGATAGATAGATAGATAGATAGATAGATAGATAGATAGATAGATAGATAGATAGATAGATAGATAACATAGAAACATAGAATGTGACGGCAGATAAGAACCACTTGGCCCATCTAGTCTGCCCATCTACACACACACACACTAGTGTTCATTTCTATCAGGAGCCAATTATCCTACCAGTATATTTTTGGATTGTGGGAGGAAACCGGAGTACCCAGTGGAAACCCACGCAAGTACGGATAGAATATACAAACTCCACACAGTTAGGGCCATGGTGGGAATTGAACCCATGACCTTAGCGCTGTGAGGCAGCAATGCTAACCACTACACCATCCATACTGCCCTTGATGATCTGTTGACAGACAGACAGACAGACAGACAGATAGATAGATAGATAGATAGATAGATAGATAGATAGATAGATAGAACACTGCTCTGTGGTAATAAGCCAAATGATTCTGCTTTGTTGATAGAATGTTCATAAATTCACTACAAGTGACAAAGGAACAAACAGAAGAATGAAGTAAGGCTGCAGTAAGCCAGCATACAGTATTTGTAGGAATAGATTCCAATGCTGGCTGCAGCTGTGAGTCATACAAACAGGTACAAACCAGCAACATATTTTGTCTCTTTTTCCCACCATCAATAAGCCCTCCTGAATAAACATTGTCTCCCCAACATCCACACAGTCCTGCAGGAAGATGGTGAGTCTAGATTGATGCTTTGTTAGTGAGGCCTTGAGAAGGGCTGGTCAGCCGGCGGAATCAGAAAACAAATGATGTTTTATGCACATCCACCTAAAAAGATTTCTCCTGAATATTCTGAATGCTGGACTACAGTGCGCACCTTGCAACTCTTCGTAGTTCAAGCAACTCTGGACAATTCACTCATCCTTTTTATAGGACTATTACAGGCAATAATCTCATCTAGATTGTTCTAGGTTTCAAACTTGAAAACTAGAATACAGAAAACGCTACTTTATGAGAATCGAAGATATTAGAGACAAAGCTGTGCTTGTGGGGTAACATTTTTATTCCAGGCACACTGAATATACTGATTTTATTATAGTGGCAACACACATACAGATCTGGTTGATAGTTCTTGTCTGAATGATTGCACGTACAAGCCCTCTTGTGGGCCCTACACACTGCGCGATTCACCGCCGAGAGGCCTGACGGCGGATGCGGCCGATGAGTGACCCGGCGGCGGGGGAGGGGCAGTGACGGGGGGAGTGAAGTTTCTTCACTCCCCCCGTCACCCGGTTCCGGTATGAATGGTCGACCATGTTATGGTCGACAGTCATTAGGTCATTAGTCATTAGTCATTAGGTCGACAGTCATTAGGTCGACCACTATTGGTCGACATTGACATGGTCGACATGGACACATGGTCGACACGTGAAAATGGTCGACACGTGAAAGGTCGACACATGAAAAGGTCGACATGAGTTGTTTTGTGTGTTTTTTGACTGGGAACCCCAATTAGTGCACCGCGTCCCCTCGCATGGCTCGCTTCGCTCGCCATGCTTCGGGCATGGTGCCTTCGCTTGGCACAGATTACCGTTCCAATCGTAGTCCATGTGGATCGTAAAGTATGGAAAAGTTCCCCAAAAGAAAAAAAAATAAGAATTTACTTACCGATAATTCTATTTCTCGGAGTCCGTAGTGGATGCTGGGGTTCCTGAAAGGACCATGGGGAATAGCGGCTCCGCAGGAGACAGGGCACAAAAGTAAAGCTTTCCGATCAGGTGGTGTGCACTGGCTCCTCCCCCTATGACCCTCCTCCAAGCCAGTTAGGTACTGTGCCCGGACGAGCGTACACAATAAGGGAGGAATTTTGAATCCCGGGTAAGACTCATACCAGCCACACCAATCACACCGTACAACTTGTGATCTAAACCCAGTTAACAGTATGATAACAGCGGAGCCTCTGAAAAGATGGCTCACAACAATAATAACCCGATTTTTGTAACTATGTACAAGTATTGCAGATAATCCGCACTTGGGATGGGCGCCCAGCATCCACTACGGACTCCGAGAAATAGAATTATCGGTAAGTAAATTCTTATTTTCTCTATCGTCCTAGTGGATGCTGGGGTTCCTGAAAGGACCATGGGGATTATACCAAAGCTCCCAAACGGGCGGGAGAGTGCGGATGACTCTGCAGCACCGAATGAGAGAACTCCAGGTCCTCCTTAGCCAGGGTATCAAATTTGTAGAATTTTGCAAACGTGTTTGCCCCTGACCAAGTAGCTGCTCGGCAAAGTTGTAAAGCCGAGACCCCTCGGGCAGCCGCCCAAGATGAGCCCACCTTCCTTGTGGAATGGGCATTTACATATTTTGGCTGTGGCAGGCCTGCCACAGAATGTGCAAGCTGAATTGTATTACACATCCAACTAGCAATAGTCTGCTTAGAAGCAAGAGCACCCAGTTTGTTGGGTGCATACAGGATAACAGCAAGTCAGTTTTCCTGACTCCAGCCGTCCTGGAACATATTTTCAGGGCCCTGACAACATCTAGCAACTTGGAGTCCTCCAAGTCCCTAGTAGGTGCAAGGCACCACAATAAGCTGGTTCAGGTGAAACACTGACACCACCTTAGGGAGAGAACTGGGGACGAGTCCGCAGCTCTGCCCTGTCCGAATGGACAAACAGATATGGGCTTTTTTGAGAAAAAACCACCAATTTGACACTCGCCTGGTCCAGGCCAGGGCCAAGAGCATGGTCACTTTTCATGTGAGATGCTTCAAATCCACAGATTTGACTGGTTTTAAACCAATGTGATTTGAGGAATCCCAGAACTACGTTGAGATCCCACAGTGCCACTGGAGGCACAAAAGGGGGTTGTATATGCAATACTCCCTTGACAAACTTCTGGACTTCAAGAACTGAAGCCAATTCTTTCTGGAAGAAAATCGACAGGGCCGAAATTTGAACCTTAATGGACCCCAATTTGAGGCCCATAGACACTCCTGTTTGCAGGAAATGCAGGAAACGACCGAGTTGAAATTTCTTTGTGGGGCCTTCCTGGCCTCACACCGCGCAACATATTTTCGCCACATGTGGTGATAATGTTGTGCGGTCACCTCCTTTCTGGCTTTGACCAGGGTAGGAATGACCTCTTCCGGAATGCCTTTTTCCCTTAGGATCCGGCTTTCCACCGCCATGCCGACAAACGCAGCTGCGGTAAGTCTTGGAACAGACATGGTACTTGCTGAAGCAAGTCCCTTCTTAGCGGCAGAGGCCATAAGACCTCTGTAAGCATCTCTTGAAGTTCCGGGTACCAAGTCCTTCTTGGCCAATCCGGAGCCATGAGTATAGTTCTTACTCCTCTACGTCTTATAATTCTCAGCACCTTAGGTATGAGAAGCAGAGGAGGGAACACATACACCGACTGGTACACCCACGGTGTTATCAGAACGTCCACAGCTATTGCCTGAGGGTCTCTTGACCTGGCGCAATACCTGTCCCGTTTTTTGTTCAGACGGGACGCCATCATGTCCACCTTTGGTATTTCCCAACGGTTTACAATCATGTGGAAAAAACTTCCCGATGAAGTTTCCACTCTCCCGGGTGGAGGTCGTGCCTGCTGAGGAAGTCTGCTTCCCAGTTTCCATTCCCGGGATGAAACACTGCTGACAGTGCTATCACATGATTTTCCGCCCAGCGAAAAGTCCTTGCAGTTTTTGCCATTGCCCTCCTGCTTCTTGTGTCGCCCTGTCTGTTTACGTGGGCGACTGCCGTGATGTTTTTCCCACTGGATCAATACCGGCTGACCTTGAAGCAGAGGTCTTGCTAAGCTTAGAGCATTATAAATTTACCCTTAGCTCCAGTATATTTATGTGGAGAAAAGTCTCCAGACTTGATCACACTCCCTGGAAATTTTTTCCTTGTGTGACTGCTCCCCAGCCTCTCGGGCTGGGCTCCGTGGTCACCAGCATCCAATCCTGAATGCCAAATCTGCGGCCCTCTAGAAGATGAGCACTCTATAACCACCACAGGAGAGACACCCTTGTCCTTGGATATAGGGTTTTCCGCTGATGCATCTGAAGATGCGATCCGGACCATTTGTCCAGCAGATCCCACTGAAAAGTTCTTGCGTGAAATCTGCCGAATGGAATTGCTTCGTAGGAAGCCACCATTTTTACCAGGACCCTTGTGCAATGATGCACTGTTTTTAGGAGGTTCCTGACTAGCTCGGATAACTCCCTGGCTTTCTCTTCCGGGAGAAACACCTTTTTCTGGACTGTGTCCAGAATCATCCCTAGGCACAGCAGACGTGTCGTCGGGATCAGCTGCGATTTTGGAATATTTAGAATCCACCCGTGCTGTTGTAGCAGTATCCTAGATAGTGCTACTCCGACCACCAACTGTTCCCTGGACTATGCCCTTATCAGGAGATCGTCCAAGTAAGGGATAATTAAGACGCCTTTTCTTCGAAGAAGAATCATCATTTCGGCCATTACCTTGGTAAAGACCCGGGGTGCCGTGGACAATCCAAACGGCAGCGTCTGAAACTGATAGTGACAGTTCTGCACCACGAACCTGAGGTACCCTTAGTGAGAAGGGCAAATTTGGGACATAGAGGTAAGCATCCCTGATGTCCCGGGACACTATATAGTCCCCTTCTTCCTGGTTCGTTATCACTGCTCTGAGTGACTCCATCTTGATTTGAACCTTTGTAAGTGTTCAAAAAATTTTTTAGAATAAGTCTCACCTAGCCTTCTGGCTTCAGTACCACAATATAGTGTGGAATAATACCCCTTTTCTTGTAGTAGGAGGGGTAATTTAATTATCACCTGCTGGGAATACAGCTTGTGAATTTTTTCCCATACTGCCTCCTTGTCGGAGGGAGACCTTGGTAAAGCAGACTTCAGGAGCCTGCGAAGTGGAAACGTCTCGACATTCCAATCTGTACCCCTGGGATACTACTTGTAGGATCCAGGGGTCCTGTACGGTCTCAGCGCCATGCTGAGAACTTGTCAGAAGCGGTGGAACGCTTCTGTTCCTGGGAATGGGCTGCCTGCTGCAGTCTTCTTCCCTTTCCTCTATCCCTGGGCAGATATGATCTTATAGGGACGAAAGGACTGAGGCTGAAAAGACGGTGTCTTTTTCTGCAGAGATGTGACTTAGGGTAAAAACGGTGGATTTTCCAGCAGTTGCCGTGGCCACCAGGTCCGATGGACCGACCCCAAATAACTCCTCTTCCTTTATACGGCAATACACCTTTGTGCCGTTTGGAATCTGCATCACCTGACCACTGTCGTGTCCATAACATCTTCTGGCAGTTATGGACATCGCATTTACTCTTGATGCCAGAGTGCAAATATCCCTCTGTGCATCTCGCATATATAGAAATGCATCCTTTAAATGCTCTATAGTCAATAAAATACTGTCCCTGTCAAGGGAATCAATATTTTCAGTCAGGGAATCCGACCAAGCCACCCCAGCTCTGCACATCCAGGCTGAGGCGATCGCTGGTCGCAGTATAACACTGTCAAAGTCAGAAAAATGTCTCTATGCACGTTGCCATATTTGCACCGCACACTGGTCCGCGCTGCGCATGCGTACGCTCTCCCGTGAAGGCGCATACCCGCGATAGCGTGCACTCGCAGGCGCGGTATGCGTATTTACGGTAGAGTTTATGTAGTCGTAGCGTGCGACTCATTCGTTACAAATGTTCACAATTAATGTAGTTTATAGATCATGGTCCCTTTGATAGATTCTGAAAGTCTGGTTAAAATAGAAGGTCCCTGTTTAAAGGAATCCCTCTTTGTATTGTACGAAGGGTCTGACAGGAATCATACAGCAGTGTTTGGTACCCATCGGAAGAGTATTTAATTAGTAATATTCCGGTGTTGGTTTGGAGCGTATTAATCGCTCGTGCGAATAGTTATGGACATAAGAAGTTTATGTCCATTACTATTATTTACACATACTCAGGTATGCGGCGGGAAACCCAGTTTCCCACCCACCTGAGCTGTTGGAAATCGTCACAGCCCACCTGTATGAATCACCCTATGACCTTTTGTTATGATGCAGGGCCGAATTCCTTCGGCCAATGGACAATGGGATTGTAGGACCAGGAGATTGCATTGTGTGTGGGGCATAAATAGGCAGGCCGACCACATCCAGCTCTCACTCTCTCATCAACGGTTATCTGCTGATAGCCGGGAGCTGGATATCGAGGCGCAGGCGATCATACCCTTTGTGCGTAAGTTTCTCTCCGTAATCATTGTCTTTCTGTGAGCCAATTTCTCTCATCTCTCTCTCTCTCTCTCTCTCTCTCTCTCTCTGTTCTGTTCTCTCATATCTCCCCTAGACTAGGCTAGTATTGTATTGTATTAGATAGTATTGTATTGTATTGCATTTAGGTCAGTGTAGTATTGTCTTTTTGTATTTATTGTTTAGTTCTGTGGTTAGGAAGTCTTTGTTATATTGTAGTGTATCATTTGTACTGTTATCCCCTTTTTCAAATATATTAGATATAATACAGTTAATAGGCTTTGGAACCTAAACCAGTATCTGTGTATTTTCTATAGTGTTAAGTGTTCACTTGAGCGTCGGTGACGCTCAAGCAGCTTTGTAGTTAGTCAGGTTACACAAGGTTGCACTTACACCCTGTATTCACATTAAGTTATTCTGTGTATTTCATTGGTATAAGGTTTAAACATTAAGGTATAGCGTTGTGAGCGTCTGCGCCGCTGGTGACCTCCTCGTGGTCTCGAGCGTATGCTACGCCATAGCGAATCATTACTCTAGTCATAACCAATAACGTGTCCTGTGATCACTGGGCCGTGAGCGAACGTGACGCTTGAGCGTCTCGCCTACGGCGGAGCGATCGTTACGCAAATAGCGTACCCTTACGGTACTTCTTAAGCAAACAGCGTACAGTGTTCTTAGACTTCATAAAGGGTTGTTTATACGACAAAGGAATTTAGCATTGTCAATTGGGGACTCGTCCTATCCTTCTCATATCTGCACTAGGTAGATCAGCAGACATTATCCCCCAGCAAAGGGTGGGAGGTTGTCTCCCAGTGCTGACGGGATAAGCGTCTGCTTCGCTTAGATAAAGAGTGCTGAAGGAATCCGGGAACCGGAAGTAAGAACAAAACGCTTGTGTCTTTTAAAACTGTTTTATTTCTCTTCTGTCTTGCGTATACACGCACGCATACATTTATCTGCATTTCTTTTTCAATTTCGTATATCACTATTCCTGTTTGCCAATTTTTATAGTTGATAGAAAGTGCTAAAAAGAGATTTGCTGTTATTTCATAGTAAAGGTAATAGTTAAAGTATAGAACAACACACGATTTGTCTAGGAGACAAGGCAGTCAGTGTGGATTGCGGTAGATGATCAGGGATCATTTACATTGATAAAAGTATATATTGTGTTACGGTGGATCTTTGCATTGCGTACACGTGTCGCTAACAAAGACTAGCGTACGCAATCCAAAGGCAGACGCACGCAGCGTTCACTACGCAACGTAGCGTCCGGTTACGCCCACGTAGCTCAAGTCACGAAAAGCGATAATTAGCGCAAAGGCGATAAGTAACGCACAGCGGTAGATAACGCGACGCGGTAAATAACGCAAATCTATTTTTGGAAAAATCTGAAATTTAGTTTAACAGATCCTACTCCTAATTGGTAACACTGTTGGACTGAAGACAATTTCTGCGCAGAAATAGATATAGAAACAAAGTGTACATGTGTTGAGTGAGTGTGGTTTTGTATACATAAGTTTATACAACTTTAAGGTGGAACCAAAAGGAAAGCCGGGTACTCGTCAAGGGACATACGTGTAAGTGACATATACGGTGGCTAGGGAGGCATCCCTGGTTAAATAATATTTGAGCATTAGAGTATAGCGGACCATAAGGTAACAAGACCAGGAGGTCATAAGGTAACAAGACCAGGAGGTCATAAGGTAACAAGACCAGGAGGTCGTAAGGTAAAAGGTCCGCTATAAAAGTCCAGTGGCACAACGCCTGGGGTGTTGGTGCAGAACCCATATAGGCCATACAAGCTCTTGCTGAAGGAATCGCGGCCGGAAACATCGATTCCATTGATCTTTCAGTACATAACAAGTAGTGCTTGTGTACTGAACGATTGGACCACACGTAATTGTGTGCAGTAGTTAGTAATCTGACCTAATACCATTAGAGTAAAGTGGTCACAAACGCTATTTGTACATTCTGACGTGATTTGTGTAATTTTTTATTTTTGGAAGGGAAGTTCGCTGGTCACTCAGGAACTATCTAACAACCCCAACTTTACTGGAAAGAGTAAGTGTCCTGCGGGTAACCCTCATATGTTCCAGTAAACTGAAGGTTCCATAGGGGCCCTGTATCGAGTACGCCAGCACCATATCGGTGTGATCAGGTCGTATTGGTCGAGGTGGGCGAGTGAGTGGGGTACTCGGTAAACCGCCACCGCCGGCCTACTGTGGAGTAATTTGGTTGTCTGAAAAGGCTTGCTGAAAACCTTGATACAGAGATCCAAGGAGGACTAAGCAACACCTGCAGACTATGGGGGCCAGTTGCTCAGGTAGGGGGCGATCAACCCTGGTTCAGGTTGATTCTGTGAACCGACCAGTTGGGTCGGCACGATATGTAATGTGTGAAAAATATGGAAGTCACACCGAATCTTTATGTGATGAATGGGAGAGAATGACTGTACAAGACAGGGACAAATTCCCAAGAATAGGTAGCTTTAGTCCAGAAGTGTTACAAAATTTAAGGAGGAGGATATGTCTCGTAAAATCAGCAAAGAGACGAATTCAGCATCATGATTATTTACAGTTATGGCACCAGGAAGGTGAGATACAGAGAGGTTTGGCTCTGGCGGCAGGATCTGGGGCAGTCAGGAAGCTGATAGCCACAGCTCCTCCTCCACCATACATTGCAGGAGAGAAGTTGATTACGGAGAGAAACGCACTGGGTTATAAAACAAAAACTCTTAGTAACCTTGTAAATGTTAATGATGTTAACCAAATAACTCATGCAAGTATTAACCCGTGCAAGATGTACCCTGTTTTGAACCTTCCTCAGGAGTGTGATCAAGAAGACGATTCAGCAACAATTTCAGCTCTCTCTCTTGCAGCCACCATAGCAGAGACCACAGTAGGCACAGCGACACCCACGAGATTAGTGAAAGCCCCTAGCGGAGGGATAGGTGAGGTCGTGTCAACGGGTAAGTACGGCACCATGCACTACACTGAAACAATTGTACCACAACAAGCTGTAGAATCTACACAGGAAGAGGCTGTTAGAATTGCTCCTGTAAGGGTAATAGCAGTTCCCAATGGAAAAACAGATGTGTCTGGAGCCACTCCCATAAGGAACATTGCCATGTACACTCCATTTTCCAGAATGGAATTAAGAACAATAGTGTCCGAATTTCCTGACCCCAGGAAGGATTTAGTTGCTAGCCAAAAATACATCAGGGATCTAGGTAACACTGTAGAACCCAACAACAAGGATTGGCAGATACTGCTAAGAGCTTGTTTACCTTCCAATGTCGACGCAACTCAATTTTTAGCTGACTGTGCATTGGATAAAGATGTACCGCTTACAGACGTGTACAACAAGGATAATGTAAAAAGGATAAATTTACAGCTAAAGGAGTATTTCCCAGCCGTTGTTAAATGGAACAAGATATTCTCCATTAAGCAAAAGGAGTCCGAAACGGCAACAGAATATTTTCACCGGGCACTATTAGAAATGGCAAAGTACACTGGTATAGAAGACATTAAGACCAACCCAAACCATCGAGAAGTAGCAGTATCTGTACTGATGGATGGTTTGAAAGAAACATTAAAAGCTAGGGTACAGACCACGCAACCATGCTGGCGAGGTCTGTCAGTGTCCACATTGAGAGAGGCTGCTATTGATCACGACAGAAATATCACTAGGCACAGGGAGTCGCAAAGTGATAAGTTGATGTCAGTAAGTATACAGGCGCTGACCACAAAGCAGCCTGCGTATGTACCACCGAATCCTGTGGGTAAGGCAAGTGTAATAACATGTTTTTCTTGTAACAGACCGGGACACTTTGCACGAGAATGTAGAACAAAGAATGTACAAAGATCTTTTCAACCCCCTAGACAACAACACGACACACGACAATGGGAGCAGGGTCCACAGAGGCGGAGTTTTGAGCCACATACAGGGGAAACAAAAAGATACCCCCCGAACAGAGGTTGGCATGCCTCTGGTAGTTCCCAGCTAACCCCCTCACAAGTAGTTGCTGCCAACGGGATTCAGGGAGGTCAGCATACCCAATAGGGGTGTGGCCATACCTGTAATCTGCACCCAGTTAGGTTGATTGCTAGTCTTGGAAGCGAACCAGAAATTGCAATCAATGTAGCTGGTAAAACTTTAAACTTTCTTGTAGACACAGGGGCGGCCAAGTCAGTGATAAATTCGACAGTGGGCATGAGAACCACTGGTAGGACAATTCCAGCCATGGGAGTAACAGGAGTAGTCCAGCACTACCCTGTTAGCAAACCAGCCGAGATTACAATAGGGCCTTTGCATACCAAGCATTCCTTTTTGCTGGCTGCATCGGCACCAACTAATCTCCTGGGAAGAGACTTACTATGTAAAATGGGTTGCGTCATTTATTGTACTCCTGAAGGTGTATTCTTGGACATCCCTGAGAATCACGCTCAGGAAGTACGAGACATGTTAGACTCCCCATCAAAATTAATGTCACATTCCATTATGACAAATAGGAACCCATCCCAAGTAGAAGAGATGACATCTCAGATACCAGAGTCACTTTGGACAAAAGATGGACAGGACACTGGATTAATGGCAAACGTAGCTCCAGTAGTTGTACAAGTAAAAGATGGTAGGATAGCTCCAAAAATCCCACAGTATCCTCTGAAGCCAGAGGTGGAGTTAGGAGTTTTCCCAGTAATAGAGCGCTTGCTACAACAGGGCATTCTAGTAAGAACGTCCAGCACAGCAAATAGTCCCATCTTCCCTGTTAAAAAGAGTGGGGGGAGGGGTTACAGGCTAGTGCAGGATCTAAGGGGGATTAACAAAATAGTTGAGAGTCAGTTCCCCGTAGTGCCTAATCCAGCTGTCATCCTAATGCAAATTCCTCCCACTGCCAAATTTTTCACTGTTATTGACCTCTGCTCCGCATTCTTTTCGGTACCTCTGCACCCTGACAGCCAATATTTGTTTGCATTCACATACAGAGGAGTCCAATACACGTGGACTCGGTTACCCCAAGGTTTCATAGATAGTCCAAGTATATTTTCTCAGGCTTTGCATGATTGTTTACAGTCTTTCCAACCGGAGAGTGGATCAGTGTTGATACAGTACGTGGATGATCTACTACTGTGTTCTGATTCATTGGAAGCTTCCCTGAAGGATACGAAACAGCTCCTGTTTCATCTTTCAGACACAGGTCACAAGGTTTCCAAAGACAAGTTGCAATCATGCCAAGCTAAGGTAAAATATTTGGGACACTGTCTAACACAAGGACTGAGACACCTGACCGCTGATAGAATCCAAGCCATTAGAGACATGACACTGCCACAAACCCAACAACAGATCAGGACGTTTCTAGGAATGTGTGGGTATTGCCGTAATTGGATCCCAGGGTTTTCCATATTGGCGCTACCTTTGCAGGAAATGGTCTCTTCAAACAAACCTGATCGGATTTCGCATACAGACGAATCTGAAACAGCATTTGAGAGACTCAAGCAATGCCTAACGCAGGCACCAGCACTAGGTATGCCAGACTATGGGAAACCCTTTGAACTATACGGAACAGAAAGTGCTGGGTGCGCAGCAGGTGTACTAACACAAAAACACGGTGATGCCAGCAGGCCAGTTGCATATTACAGCGCTCAGCTAGATACGGTAGCGCGATCCCTCCCCACATGCTTGCGTAGCGTTGCGGCGATAGCATTGCTAGTGACAAAAAGCGAAGATGTCGTGCTAGGCCACAACCTCACAATCCATACACCGCATGCGGTATCTGCCTTATTGAATTCTGCCCAAACCAGACACGTCTCATCAGCAAGGTTTACGAGATTGGAATTGGCATTAATGGCCCCAGTAAACATCACCATAAGGAGATGCAGTGCATTAAACCCTGCAACATTTCTCCCAGGTGTGCCTGGTCAGACACAAAGGGTGGAAGGTGAGAGTGATGGGGAAGGAGGATTTAATGCAAAGGAAGATACACATGATTGTATGGAATATTTGACCCAAAATTTTACCGCAAGGCCTGACATCAGTGACAATCCACTGGAAGATGCAGAACTCACGTTCTACACGGACGGTAGTTGCCACAGACAGTCAGACTCGGGAGACTTGTGTACTGGATACGCAGTCGTAGATGACCAAGACACCATAGAAGCGGAACCGCTAGGCCCACCTCACTCAGCCCAGGTTGCTGAACTGGTCGCCCTAACCAGAGCATGTGAATTGGCTAAGGGTAAGTCTGCCAATATCTACACCGATTCTAGATACGCCTTCGGGGTAGTACATGATTTCGGAGCCTTATGGCGGCTCAGAAATTTCATGACGGCGGCTGGTACACCGATAGCGCATGCAGCTTATATAAAAAGGCTTCTAACAGCGATACAGGAACCCGACAGAGTGGCTGTTATCAAATGTAAAGCACATACATATAGTCAAGACCCAGTGTCACTTGGTAACAGCCGAGCAGACGAAGCCGCAAAGCTTGCAGCTGCTACCCCCATACAGACAGACACCACACAACTGATGGTATTTAATACCATCAACACACAGAAGTTGTGTGAGATGCAGAATTTGTGTTCCACACAGGAAAGAGCAGTCTGGAAGGCAAAGGGATATGGCCAGGAGTCCTCAGGGCTCTGGACGGATGGACATGGTAAACCGGTGGCCCCCAGGGCATACCTTCCATGTCTGGCTGAAGCAGCTCACGGGCTGACTCATCTAGGCAAGGAGGGGATGTGCAAATTGGTAAGAGCATACTGGTGCGCCCCAGGATTCTCCTCTCATGCGGGTAAAAGAGCAATGTCATGCCTTACCTGTCTGAGAAAGAATATTGGAAAAGCAATACCTACAGAACCATCCCATATCCCACCTGCCGGCGGCCCTTTCCAGGTAATACAAATTGACTTCATTCAATTACCCCCATGTCGAAATTTGAAATATGTACTTGTCTGTATAGATGTTTTCTCGAATTGGGTCGAAGCATTTCCAGCAGCTACAAATACTGCCATGTTTACAGCTAAGAAAATTGTGCAGGAATTTGTATGTAGATATGGTATCCCTAGAATCATTGAAAGTGATAGGGGTACCCATTTTACAGGTGATGTCTTTCAAGGAATGTGTAAGTTGATGGGAATTGATAGTAAGCTGCACACTCCGTACCGTCCACAGGCGAGTGCGAAGGTCGAAAGAGTGAACAGCACTATTAAAAATAAATTGAGTAAAGTAATGACAGAGACAGGATTGACGTGGCCAGAAGCTTTACCCATTGTTTTGTATAGCATCAGAACCACTCCCAGGTCCCCTCTTAATCTGTCTCCTTTTGAAATCTTGTTTGGTCGACAACCGCATGTCATGATTAACCCTCAGGATGATTTGAAATGTAACAATGAAGTAACTGTAAAATACTTAATTAACATGAGTAAACAGTTGAGGAATCAAAATGATAATCTGAAGTTGGTGATTCCTGATTTACCAGATAGTAATTGTCATGACATTGAACCTGCGAATTATGTAATGATACGAAATTTTCTACGCTCAGGTTGTCTTATTGATAGATGGGAAGGACCATACCAGGTCTTATTGACTAGCACCACAGCATTGAAGGTTGCTGAGAGAGAGACTTGGGTCCATTCATCCCACTGCAAAAAGGTTGCTGATCCAGAGAAGTCCCGTGATAAGGAACAGACGGTAGAGGTTGTATCACTAGAGTGTCTGTTCCAGGAGGACTGAGGCGGCACCTGAGCCTTGAAGACCGGAAGCAGTTGTCGACTCCCCTCTCCCTTTTATTGTTTTTCTCCACTTCCCAGCCCCTCTCCCTTAAAAATTTCTTTTTCCCCCTTCTCATTCTTCTCTATTTCCTCCTCAAAGATGGACTTGCCCCAAGAGACTGTGATCCGGATTTTGATGTTAACCATGATGTTGACCAGAGCAGTCTGTTCCGGCGAGAGTACCATAGAGGTCGAGAGAGGTTCTGGAATGGGTTCCGATTATGATGATGGAGGCGTAGTTTTCCAAGATCAACCAAACCAACAAGCAAAGGCGAGTATCAGAAAACGATCCGATAGAAGAAATTGTGATGGATTGTTAGCTGAAGAAAATTGTATCTGTAGGCTCTGTGATAATCTGGTTGAAGATGGGTGCATAAAGAAATGCCAATCCAGTTTTAATATCCATATGGACCGGCATCCATTGAGTGACTATCACTCCTTAGTGGGTAACGTGTTAAACCAAACAGATTGTTGGGTATGCTCTCAAGTACCTCAGGGTCACAGCAAATCAGGGCTAGTACCATTTCCTTTAACGTTAGGGGAGGTACTTGAGCTAAGTGGTGGGAGACCGGTGGACCGGAGGTTTAACATCTCCAGCCCTCCTAGTTTGAAGCTCCACCAATACCATGTGGATAGGTCCCTCATATGTTTTAACATCTCCAATCCCAGAAAACCGGGAAATTGGGAAGTGTCATGGAGCAACCTTACCATGACCTTTTCACACAGAGCAGATAGAATGCCTACAGATACAGAGCTCGTACGCCATATAGCCAGTAGAGGAAAATCTTTTCGGTATCGATATACCTTAGGAAATAGGATTACTAGAGTTGGAGAGGTATCACCAGGATACTGTGCACATATCGTACAAACTGATACGTGCATTAAGCAGATGGAAGAATTAGGGTCAGGAGATTTCACCTGGAAGGTTTGTAACATGGTCATGTCCTTCTCCGTCCCTTATGTTCTCCCCGATGACGCATATTTCATATGCGGGAGAAAGGCGTACAAGTGGCTTGCCCCAAACTCTGAAGGATTGTGTTATATTGGAAAAGTATTGCCTGAAGTGATGACTGTTACACATGACAAAATGAAGGACATACACCGTGGTGCCCAAGCTCCTTATACTCACACTCATTACGAGCACCGAGTTAAAAGACAGCTGTCAGAAAGGTTAGAGCATCCGGCCTCTGATCTTATCCATGAATCCACCGGGATTCAGGTTCTGGTAGCGTTAGATTTCACTCGCACCGCTCGAGGTGTGATGAATTATAGATACATTTCCGCACTCGCCAATTTGTTAGATAATATCACTGAAATGTATGATGACACGTTTAGATACACTGGAAGAGAACTTCAAGCTTACAAAACAGAACTAGTTCAGCATAGGATGGTTCTTAATTATCTTACAGCAGTAACAGGCGGATATTGTGTTACATTGGCAACACAGTACGGCATAAAGTGTTGCACGTATATCACAAATAGCACCGAGGACCCGGTAGAGGTCATAGACCAAAAGATGGACGATATTCTCCAATTGAAGTGGGAATTTCGTCGAAAACACAATCTCACCCTTGCTGCTGTAGGTAATGAGCTGACTGGTTGGGTGTCATGGTTGAACCCGCGAAATTGGTTCTCCGGTTTAGGAGACTGGGCTCAAGGAGTCATAATGGATGTTGGAAAGTTTCTCCTATGTATCTTGGGTGTTGTTATATCGATTGGATTGATATTTAGATGCGGGCAGGCTTTAATGAGGTGCAAACAAAGTACAAGAGTGATGAGCTTGAGGAGCGAGGAAACTGTAATTAACCTGGATTTGATTTATGACCCAATGATAGAAACCAGAATGTGATGAAAATGCGATTATACGGTCCGTTTCTTTCACCTGTTTTTCTGCTTTTCCCCAAGATACAAAGACCCCCTTGGACGAGGAAGTTGACGAGACGCTATACAGACAACAGACAAGCACCAAAGAAGAAGATTTGACAACTTTAAATATGGACACTTGATGAACTTTGCCATGGATCCCCAGTTTCCCTAGTATTTTTAAACTCACGCTAGCCCAACATTTTTGTAAATCTGATGGCACTGACAAAGCTTGTTGCTCATGCCTAAGGAGCAAAACAGCGCAAAGAAGACGACTCTCAACAGATACCGAACACAACTTCAACAACAGATGTACATTTCCCTGACATAGAATATCATTGCATTTTTCGTAAGTGTTCTTTATCTTCATCTCTACAACCCTCAGGTAACGACACACATAGACGATAGGGAATACAGGCACAGATATTAGCAACCACATACCTCCCCCATTCATGTATCATCAACTAAAATGTGCATCCCCATTTTGTTACAACCACAGCCGAAATGAGCTCGGTAGAGTTTGACAGCCCATCCACAGACCTGTACCACAGGATAAGAAGGAATTCAAATGTATACTTCGCAATACCTCGAAGCTTGATTTACCACACGTACGGCACGATGATACATGACCCTCCAAACATGGACTCATACACACATGCTTCTGCTTTCTCACTAGGTCATACCCTCTTCACACCTACTCCACTCTTCTCCCCTACCCAACCATGGAAATCAATTAACCCCTGACTTACATTTTTCTCCTTAAATATTTTAGAAGGTGGCAGTTATTATTGACTGCCAAAGGGTGGACTGTCAAAGTCAGAAAAATGTCTCTATGCACGTTGCCATATTTGCACCGCACACTGGTCCGCGCTGCGCATGCGTACGCTCTCCCGTGAAGGCGCATACCCGCGATAGCGTGCACTCGCAGGCGCGGTATGCGTATTTACGGTAGAGTTTATGTAGTCGTAGCGTGCGACTCATTCGTTACAAATGTTCACAATTAATGTAGTTTATAGATCATGGTCCCTTTGATAGATTCTGAAAGTCTGGTTAAAATAGAAGGTCCCTGTTTAAAGGAATCCCTCTTTGTATTGTACGAAGGGTCTGACAGGAATCATACAGCAGTGTTTGGTACCCATCGGAAGAGTATTTAATTAGTAATATTCCGGTGTTGGTTTGGAGCGTATTAATCGCTCGTGCGAATAGTTATGGACATAAGAAGTTTATGTCCATTACTATTATTTACACATACTCAGGTATGCGGCGGGAAACCCAGTTTCCCACCCACCTGAGCTGTTGGAAATCGTCACAGCCCACCTGTATGAATCACCCTATGACCTTTTGTTATGATGCAGGGCCGAATTCCTTCGGCCAATGGACAATGGGATTGTAGGACCAGGAGATTGCATTGTGTGTGGGGCATAAATAGGCAGGCCGACCACATCCAGCTCTCACTCTCTCATCAACGGTTATCTGCTGATAGCCGGGAGCTGGATATCGAGGCGCAGGCGATCATACCCTTTGTGCGTAAGTTTCTCTCCGTAATCATTGTCTTTCTGTGAGCCAATTTCTCTCATCTCTCTCTCTCTCTCTCTCTCTCTCTCTCTCTGTTCTGTTCTCTCATATCTCCCCTAGACTAGGCTAGTATTGTATTGTATTAGATAGTATTGTATTGTATTGCATTTAGGTCAGTGTAGTATTGTCTTTTTGTATTTATTGTTTAGTTCTGTGGTTAGGAAGTCTTTGTTATATTGTAGTGTATCATTTGTACTGTTATCCCCTTTTTCAAATATATTAGATATAATACAGTTAATAGGCTTTGGAACCTAAACCAGTATCTGTGTATTTTCTATAGTGTTAAGTGTTCACTTGAGCGTCGGTGACGCTCAAGCAGCTTTGTAGTTAGTCAGGTTACACAAGGTTGCACTTACACCCTGTATTCACATTAAGTTATTCTGTGTATTTCATTGGTATAAGGTTTAAACATTAAGGTATAGCGTTGTGAGCGTCTGCGCCGCTGGTGACCTCCTCGTGGTCTCGAGCGTATGCTACGCCATAGCGAATCATTACTCTAGTCATAACCAATAACGTGTCCTGTGATCACTGGGCCGTGAGCGAACGTGACGCTTGAGCGTCTCGCCTACGGCGGAGCGATCGTTACGCAAATAGCGTACCCTTACGGTACTTCTTAAGCAAACAGCGTACAGTGTTCTTAGACTTCATAAAGGGTTGTTTATACGACAAAGGAATTTAGCATTGTCAACACCAGTATGTGTGTATATACTTTTTATGATATTTTCCAGCCTCCTGTCAGCTGGTCCTTGAGGACGGCCCTATCTATAGACGGTACCGCCACTTGTTTTGATAAGCGTGTGAGCGCCTTATCCACCCTAAGGGGTGTTTCCCAACGCGCCCTAACTTCTGGCGGGAAAGGGTATACCGCCCATAATTTTTTATCGGGGGGAACCCACGCATCATCACACACTTTATTTAATTTATCTGATTCAGGAAAAACTATGGTAGTTTTTTCACATCCCACATAATACCCTCTTTTGTGGTACTTGTAGTATCAGAAATATGTAACACCTCCTTCATTGCCTTTAACGTGTGGCCCTAATAAGGAATACGTTTGTTTATTCACCGTCGACACTGGATTCAGTGTCCCTGTCTGTGTCTGTGTCGACCGACTAAAGTAAACGGGCGTTTTAAAACCCCTGACGGTGTTTTTGAGACGTCTGGACCGGTAATTAATTGTTTGTCGGCCGTCTCATGTCGTCAACCGACCTTGCAGCGTGTTGACATTATCACGTAATTCCCTAAATAAGCCATCCATTCCGGTGTCGACTCCCTAGAGAGTGACATCACCATTACAGGCAATTTGCTCCGCCTCCTCACCAACCTCGTCCTCCTACATGTCGACACACACGTACCGACACACAGCACACACACAGGGAATGCTCTGATAGAGGACAGGACCCACTAGCCCTTTGGAGAGACAGAGGGAGAGTTTGCCAGCACACACCAAAAACGCTATAATTATATAGGGACAACCTTATATAAGTGTTTTCCCTTATAGCATCTTTTTTATATATTTCTAACGCCAAATTAGTGCCCCCCCTCTCTGTTTTAACCCTGTTTCTGTAGTGCAGTGCAGGGGAGAGCCTGGGAGCCTTCCCTCCAGCCTTTCTGTGAGGGAAAATGGCGCTGTGTGCTGAGGAGATAGGCCCCGCCCCTTTTTCGGCGGCCTCGTCTCCCGCTCTTAACGGATTCTGGCAGGGGTTAAATATCTCCATATAGCCTCCGGAGGCTATATGTGAGGTATTTTTAGCCAAAATAGGTATTCATTTGCCTCCCAGGGCGCCCCCCTCCCAGCGCCCTGCACCCTCAGTGACTGCCGTGTGAAGTGTGCTGAGAGGAAAATGGCGCACAGCTGCAGTGCTGTGCGCTACCTTTAGAAGACTGAGGAGTCTTCTGCCGCCGATTCTGGACCTCTTCTTACTTCAGCATCTGCAAGGGGGCCGGCGGCAAGGCTCCGGTGACCATCCAGGCTGTACCTGTGATCGTCCCTCTGGAGCTGATGTCCAGTAGCCAAGAAGCCAATCCATCCTGCACGCAGGTGAGTTCACTTCTTCTCCCCTAAGTCCCTCGTTGCAGTGATCCTGTTGCCAGCAGGACTCACTGTAAAATAAAAAACCTAAGCTAAACTTTTCTAAGCAGCTCTTTAGGAGAGCCACCTAGATTGCACCCTTCTCGGCCGGGCACAAAAATCTAACTGGCTTGGAGGAGGGTCATAGGGGGAGGAGCCAGTGCACACCACCTGATCGGAAAGCTTTACTTTTGTGCCCTGTCTCCTGCGGAGCCGCTATTCCCCATGGTCCTTTCAGGAACCCCAGCATCCACTAGGACGATAGAGAAAGTAAAAAAAACTCATGTCGACCTTTTCATGTGTCGACCTTTCACGTGTCGGCCATTTTCACGTGTCGACCATGTGTCCATGTCGACCATGTGTCCATGTCGACCAATAGTGGTCGACCTAATGACTGTCGACCATAACATGGTCGACCATGTGAACGGATACCCCGTCACCCGGCCACATAGCAGTGCAGGCAAATATGGACGAGATCGTCCATATTGGCCTGCATGCACAAGCGACGGGGCACCAGCGATGAACGAGCGCGGGGCCGCGCATCGTTCATCGCTGGTGCCTCCACACTGAAAGATATGAACGGTGTCTCGTTAATTAATGAATGGTATCTCGTTTATTAATGAACGAGATCATTCATATCTTTCACTAATATCGCCCAGTGTGTAGGGCCTATTAGACATCCACGTGTATGGAAAAATTGCAAAACTATGGGGCAGAGTTAACAACGAGTGATAATCTTATCACTCGTTACTAATCTTAAATGATGCTCCAGCCAATCGGTTTCTGTTCTTTTGTATCAAACACATGACAGTTAGGAGACAATTTGATAGAGCACCATTTAAGATTAGTAGCAAGTGATAAAAAGATTATCACTCGTAGTTAAATCTGCTGCTCTTGGTAAGAGGGTAGCATCAGTTCTGGCTTTCTGGTAGAATATTGATGCCCCCACCCGCCATATGCATTATTTACTTTCAATTATTTTCATCCAATTCAAATCCAATTTGTTTACGTCGTCTGTGAACCTCGCTGTTTATAACAGCTGCCAAAACCGCACATGTGCGACCGGGTAAATACAGTCACATACAGACCTTTGCAGGCAAAACAAACTGGGATTGCTGTCTGCATAGCACCAACAACAACTGACATTGCTGAAGAAAATCTGATTGGAATAGATTAAATTATATGCAGTCATACTCGTAAAGGGATACACAGAATGGTAGATGCTCAAATCAATTTATTGGTCCATCACAGGTGCATGTAAGGGAGGGGTTTGTTTGTATTTTCTACCCTAGGTTACACGTACCTGTAATAGTCCAATCAACTGATTTGAGCAACTACTATTTTGTATATCACTGTGGGATCAGTAGTTGGAGGGTATGCTGATCCTTGTAGTGCCATATCAGAAGATCTTGGGGTGCCTCCAGGTGAGTTGGCTCTCAATTTAAAAAATCTTAAATGTTTGACCCAAAGTAGGTGCTATTATCATGTAGTGTAGGCCAACCAGAGCAGAGACACATTGCTGTGGCTGGTGGTCTACCATATGTTTGCAAACGTATGTAACAGAGATCTCTGCATTGCTAATATCATGTAGGATGAAAGTCTCTTTTGCTGGTCCACTGCGGTGTGCTGGTGATTTTTTTTTTCTAGGCGTACATTAGCTGATCACATAAACAATCCCAATGTCACACTGTTACTAAGCCTGAATATTGAATAGTGAGACCAATTAATTCTGGCCACTGCCATGTGGTCGATCTTGGCGATCCAGCCAAGCAATTGAGGTTCCATGTTTAGTCTACGTAAGTAATGCAATCTCTGATACAAAACAACAGCTGCATAGGAAATAAGAAGAAAAAAAACACAGGTATTTTTAAAAGCCTGTATATACACTGCGTCGTAAATTTGTGAGTGGTAAAAAATGCCTAATTTCCATAAATACTTTTAGGGGATAAACCTGGTTCCTACTACTGTATGGAGAAAAGCAAAATAAATACATAAGTTATTCCTTGTATGTTAAACAGTGGGATTCCCCAACATTTCTCAGTTGCAGGTCCGTAATCTTTAATTCAGTCAGCTGCTAAAAATAAACATTTTTACAATGTGACAAACTTCAATAACTTTCTTTATGAATCAGAAGCTGTTCTAGCTAATTTACACAGATAAAACCCAGAGAGTAACCCAAAGCCACTCAATGAATACATGGAGAGTTTACTAACCACAACAGGTGGGCACCACGGTTCGAGAAGTGGTTAGCATTGCTGCCTGACAACCCTGAGGTTATGAGTTAATTCCCTGACGACTGCAAGTTCTGTGTGGAGTTTGTATGGTCTCCATGTGTTTGTCCTCTCCGGCTACTCTGGTATCCTTTCTCACTCCAAACATACTGTATACTGTTAGGTTAATTGACTTCTGACAAATAAAATTAACCTTAGTGTGTATGTGAGTCCATGTGACAGGGAACATGAATTGTAAGCTCCACTGTGGCAGGGACTGATATGAGTGACTGTGAAGCGCTATGGAATATGTGTGCGCTATATATAAATAACTGTTAAGAAATACACATCTTGTGCATCCAGCATCATTTGTAAACAATAAAATACAGAAGGGAAAGAAAAAAAAACACGCATTTAATTTCTCCCACCACTTTGTTAAAAAATTAATTAGACTAAGGTGCGAGTTTTGTTTTATGACTCACAATAAATACTTTGTAACAAGCTCAAAGCTGTTGCTGTGAGGGACCTAGCAGGGAAAGACGTGCAAACATTTCCACCTCACTTGATAACAGTGTTAAAACCTTTGCAATTACATTAGTCACAAATATTAAGTTTTCTTAACAAGATTAATGCAGATGTAAACACAATAAATGAACACAGGTTCGCACGGAAAAGCACGCTCCAGTGTCTGCATGCATGGAACCCACAGAGTTAATCAAGCTTGCTCGCAAGATTGTGTTATTTGTGCGTTTGCATGCCTTTGGTTGCAAACCTACAGAGGAGTTATTACAAAGTATGAGTCACGCTAATTACCGAACAGTATGTGTGAAATTACACTTAATTAGTTACAATGGGAACACTTTTCAAATGGATACAAGATGCAGGCAAAGTGGTTCAATTGTGAATCGAGACAAAAACAGCAGCAACACTGATCCCTGGCTATTAAAGGTATTTGCATGTTTTACTATCCAACCGACAACCTTACTGTGTATCAGTCTTCAAGCCTCACTTCACAGCGACACGGGGAACGTGACCATAAAACGTTACGTAGGGCAGTGTTACACCCAAACGTAAAAAGATGAATTGCTGTTTATTATTTACTTATGAAATCTATTTTTAGTTTGTTTCCCACTTACAGATGTGCCCTTTCCTTTTTGTGCCATATTGCGCAAGACAACTGGTGCAACTTAAATGCTACACCCAGTTAGCGATTTGCATACTTTAAGTATTATTATTTTTTTTATATTATGTCTTATTAACAAAATAGCCGTGCCCAGCACCCACAAACTAAGATCTATGCTTGGGGGCCCCAACATTACATTGGACTGCGCCACCCTCCGGAATATTCTGAGGGCACATGAATGGCAAACCTGCACCCACTGGTTACCTGCAGATGCTGATGCCACAGATGCCTTCCCAGCCGCGGTGCATCCTGCTGCCCCACCACTCGTGATGGCGAACCAGCCTGGGACCCCGGGAGGGCATATCCGGTAGAGGACACATGGCAGCTGACTCCGGTTGACGGACCCTGGTGTAGGGATTACATCAGCCAATTTGCATCTGCTGACTGCCCCATCGTGAAGTTCCATGTGTAGCTGCTGGGACCCTTCCATTTGGCACAGCTGCCGGCGCCATTTTGGTTTTCTGCAGTTGTCTGATGTATGGCACCCACCATCCACCATGCCCGTGATGCCTTTGGATTGTGCCTGATTGTGGATCCCCGCTCCTCCTGATCCACTCTGAGCTGATCTTCCCGTGCGAGCACATGGGGTTGTTATACTTCTCCAAGTTGAACATCCTGCCAGATCTAACCTAAGCAGTGATCCCAAAATGGCTGCCTCGCCTGGTCCCCTGCGCCAGGGTTGGACTGTCCCACAGGGGAAACCCCCGGTGGGCCCCACCTCCTCCCCTAGGGATTATACATATGCTACATAATGCCGCACAGGACTATGGTGTATTTTCTACAGTGCACTGCTGTTATTAGTCTGATACATTTTCATGCATGCACTAGCAGTATTTACTATATATATTAATCAATGGACCCAGACCATGCACTCTCTGATGGTTAGCCAAGCCTCTGTAATGGCTGGCCACACCTCCTGTGGTGGATGGCCAGACCTCCTTTGAAGACTGGCCACACCTCTAAGCATGGGCCCCTAACACTGCATTCCCCCGGTGGGCCCTTCATGCCCCCCGTCCGGCACTGCCCTACGCGTCTGGGATATACAGTATAGCCCATGGAAGTTATTACTCAAACGGCTACACCAATCCCTGCATTATATCCATTGTACCTGTTATGTTCATTGTTTTTGGTTTGTTTTCTTCGCTCCATAATACTAAACTCCTGTGCTTTATTTCTGATTTAAAGCAACTTTGAATCCTGATGGAGAAACGCGCTACATACATTATTATTATTATTATTATTATACAAATACGCTTACAGTTTCCTAGGTACTTAGGTTAAGGATTTTTGCCCCAAAGGAAATGGTGTATAGTTGCAGATTCAACATATTGGTGCATGGCCAAGACCACTCCGTTTGGGGCTTTTTACCCAGATTAGTGTCAAAGAAACTACATGAATTACCGGCGTCAGTACTCTCTATACCCCAGCATTGTACTTTTGTTGCATCGGTTATGCAAATAAAATGCAGATTTGTGAAAAAGTCTCTGGCGAGATCATTGAAGCGGATAAATTGCAAAGTTTGTAGTGCGCTAAATGGGGCTATTTGGTGTTTTATCTTCCAGTTGATCTCTATTCAAAGTGTGCAGTCTTTTGAACTCACTCAAGTGCTGGACACACATGGTACAGTGGGGTTTATTCAGAGATGTCGGCACTCCCCGACAGCAGCCGCTGTCTATCACTTTGCGCCCGCATCCTTCCGAGACGCAGCCGGATGAAGGGTCGCACACTGCTGCCAGTGCGCGTGCACAGACACGACGGATGCGGCCACTGCATACAGACGTGCAGAGATGCAGTGGCCGCATCCGCAAGATGAGACCTGTGCTTCTGCTGATTAAAATGATATGCAGCATGCCTATATTCTGTGCGTGACCGCGAATGTATTTGCATAAAAAATGCTATGCTACAGTGTTTTTATGGAAAACACTGTAACGTGCCATTTCGGATGCAGATACAGCCATAATTACACACGATATAGGCAGATATAGGCATATCATTTTAATCATCAGAAGCTGCTTATGCTTCCTATTACATTACTTTGTGTCTTTACATTACTTTGTGTCTAGCATGCATTTTCACTGAAAAAAACGGAAAAAAAAAAAAAAAAAAAAAAGACGCTTAGCGATACAGAGTCCTGCCACAGCATGGCGCAACTTCAATGGCTGTTTAGCGCGACTGCAGCAAGTATGTAGGAGGACACATCTGTAGCTTGCTTTTGTGATGCAGGCACCCACTAAGGAGGGATTTTCCAAAATTCCACCCACAAAAGGAGTTAAAAGAGAACTCCACCCTCACAGAGGAGCGTCAAGACAGCCCACCCAGCCGGGGCTATAAAGAATGCATGGTGCCGGCAATACCAAGTCGGGGGAGGACACAATGCTCTGTTCCTGGACTTCCTTGCAGTGGCAGTTGTAGAGCACTCCATTATGCAAATAGGGGAGCCACATCAACTGCCACCCCTAAACACTGACCAACATCACTGGGTGTGGCTCCTCTATTTGAATAATGGACTGCTCTAAAACTGCCACTGGCAAGGAAGTGAAGTCTTATGGTTGAGGAGATTTTGTTATGAGTTAGTGGTATTTGCCTTATATATATATATATATATATATATATATATATATATTGATTTCAGATATAAGTACTTAACCAAACTATTTCCAGTCAGGAGAGGATAGTGTCTCAATTATCAGAGGTTAACCTGTCACTTGAACTAAACATCGCCGAACCTCTCAGAGAGCAATAGGAGGAAAGGAGACATAGGGGGTCATTCCGAGTTGTTCGCTCGTTGCCGATTTTCTCTCTATTGCGATTATTCGCTTACTGCGCATGCGCAAGGTTCGCAGAGCGCATGCGCTTAGTTATTTTACACAAAAGTTAGGTATTTTACTCACGGCATAACAAGGTTTTTTCATCGTTCTGGTGATCGTAGTGTGATTGACAGGAAGTGGCTGTTTCTGGGCGGAAACTTGCCGTTTTCTGGGCGTGTGCGAAAAAACGCTGGCGTTTCTGGGAAAAACGCGGGAGTGCCTGAAGAAACGGGTGAGTGTCTGGGCGAACGCAGGGCGTGTTTGTGACGTCAAACCAGGAACGAAAAGGACTGAACTGATCGCAGTGTAGGAGTAAGTCCCGAGCTACTCAGAAACTGCTAAGAAATTTCTATTCGCAATTCTGCTAATCTTTCGTTCTCTATTCTGCGAAGCTAAGATTCACTCCCAGAGGGTGGCGGCCTAGCGTGTGCAATGCTGCTAAAAGCAGCTAGCGAGCGAACAACTCGGAATGAGGTCCATAGACATTTTGACTCTTAAATGCATTAAGGAAAGCTTGATAGCCAGCAACTGCTTATCTGCTGTGTAAAGGGTTCTGACAGCTCTCCCAGTGATCTTAAGTGTTGTGCGAAAAGTTTTACCTTTTTGAAGATAGGAGCCCTAAGGAGAGCGAGAAGCTAAGCAAGGAGACCTAGGGCACTTTGGAATAGAGTCAGCCCATCCCTGCAAACCTTAAATTACCTTTAACATACAGTGGGCAGAGCTTGGCCTGTCGTCCCATTATTTATAGCACTGAGCAGGGCAGCATCAGAGGCGAGACGGGGCAGAGAAGGAGGCGGAATATTCTCCTCAGTGCCAGCCTTTTGACAGCATCAATCTGGTGAAGGACCGCCCGGAGGCGCAGCCTGGTAAAGATTTGCAGCGGTGGGCAGAGCATGGCCTGTTGTAAGTCTAATTACTGTAGTTTACCAGGAAGTCCTTCAAAATTAAAGTTATACACATGGAAATACTTGAAATTCCATAGGGAGGTATTCAGCAAGTACAGTATATATATTTACATTTCATTCTCATTTATTTTAAATCACACATTTCTTAGCAGTCATACACAGGATTAGAACCCATGACCTGTTACACAGAAGGCAGACACCTTACTGATCAAGCTTTTTTCTCCTGCGTAGCAAGGCTGCAAATTATAATAATATGCTACAGTACTTAGAATTGTCAATTAAAAACCATTGCAACTAGGCAGATCTATGTAGTGTGCAGCCACACACTACATAGATCTGCTAAGTCACTCACACGGATGACATCACCGACAATTATTTTACAAGAGTCATAGCCAGGATTAGAACCCAGGACCTATTACACTGGAAGCAGGCACCTTACTGATGGAGCCACTGGCTCCTGTATGTGAAGCATGAGAAATCTAACTACTGTATATGAAGTTATGTGTAATTATCAGAGACATAAATTCATATAGTTAGAATTCTCATGCTTCCCATACAGGAGCAACTTGCACCATCAGTAAGGTGCCTGCTTCCAGTGTAATAGGTTGTGGGTTCTAATCCTGGGTGTGACACTTTTAAAATGTGTACCTGTAATAAAGAGGGTGTGTAAAATGCAGGGACTAGTGGGGGAGGGGAGTTGGCCACGGAAGAGATAGCGGAGGCTGTCAATTAACTTAACTGAATGGTGTTGCTGAACAGGGAACGGGAGGAGAGGAGCCCCCCTAAAGAGCAGGAGCCCAGCGGCAGCTGACTTTGTTGCCTCCCACAGTTACGCCTCTGCCTTTATATAGGGCTTGAGGTAGTGTGTGAGTTTTTGATGGAAGATCACATGTTCTTAGATTAACAAAAATTAAACCATTCTTTAGCAAACACACCAAATCTGAAATACTCTGCCCTACCTGCGTTCCCACTAAGACAGCCAGCCACCTTTCTGCCTACACACTACACATGCGTATGAGACAGTTACCGATACTAGAGCTGAGTTGAACACTGTCACTTATCCAGCTCCTCCAAAGGGAAAGGGAGAAGCTTCCCAATAAAAACTCAAGTTCCTGTGTTCTTCCTATCTGCAACCCGTCCTTTCGATAAGCCAACGGGATAGCCGCCAAATGAGATTTATTTTCAGGGCTTTCTGCTTTTGTATATCTTAAATGGAAAAACTGTGATACACAGCAAAAATAAAAAAATAACAGCTGCATTCTTAAAGCAAATTAGAATAATATATCATAGCACACTTTAAAGTACTGCAATGACGTTTAATAACGTTAGGAATTAGGGGACTTCTACTGCTGGTGGACTTACGTTTTTAATGCAAAGTATGCGACCGCATGTTAAAAACGCAAGTCGGGCGCATGCAATCACATTTTAAAATAGGTCCAGGTCTACCCATTGTGCCGCAAGTCATCAGCATTTGTGATTGCGCGCATTTGCACGGCGACCATTATTCTGGATGTAGCTTGCTCTGTTCGTGTGCTCAGATTATGTCAGGGGACATGCAAAAAAAATATTCATGTCTGTTGGAACTTATTGAATACAATCTAGGAGTTTATACAAGTGGTTTACTCAGTGTTGTGCCACTGATTGTATAGCCCCCCTTCCCCCATTACATTATTTATATATCCCATTCATTTCCATGGAGATGTGCACTACATGTAGGAGAAGCTCCATTGGAATGAATGAGCCACATACAAAAAAGGCGCTATACATCATTGGTAGCTGATTCATCAATAAAGATTCATAGAAAAATATACAGACAACCATACATAAAATAACACAAAGAAATGAATAAAATATTTTACTATAGTTACTACACGGTCGAGTCACATTATGACCACCTCCTACGTTTGACGTCGGCAGCGCGTAGCCCATGAAGTACGTCATGTGTCGTGCGCTGGCTTGGTGGGTATATAAGGTGTGTGATAGGCCGTCTGCACACATATCACTCGTTGCCGCCATTGGTAAAACGGGCGATTTATCCGATTGGAAAAGGGATGATTATCGGCTTTTGAGCCAGGGGTGGCAGTATTTCTGACACAGTGCAGTTTGTGAACTGTTCCAGTGCTGCTGTGGTGAAGGTGTATCATGACTGGACAAATGGCACTATTGAGAATAACCGACGTGGAAACTGTGGAGCACCACGTGCCATTGATGTGAGAGGTCAATGTCGGCTATGAAGGTGCGTGAGGGCTTACCGACACGCTAGAGTGGAGCAGCTCACCGTCAAAATGAACCCGGGGGCTACCAGACGCGCGTCTAAAATGACAGTTCAGCCCGTCTAGCTGCTGTCCGCGCTGCACACGGTGGTAACTCTGGCTATTAGCTGGTGGTTATAATAATGTGACTCTACCGTGTACATTACTATATTAGAGTATTAAGAGTTTTGTGGCCACAGAATCATCATTATCAATCATGGTTACTCAAAAATGTTTTGGTTTAAAGAATGATATATTTTTTTCTTTTACATTATTTCTTTATTTTTTTTTTACAGAACTGTACAAAGATGAATAAAAAAAAATGTGCGTTCCACAAACCTTTTAGCTGTATAACTATTACTTCAAACTATATAAAATACAGATGAAGATGAAACTGTAAACATGAAAATGACCTTCAGTTGTGATCATCTCACCTCAGAAATGTTTCAGGATCATGGACTCATCACCATTGATAGCAGAGGACTGTCCTTTCATAAGCCACGGGAATTCATACAGATTAAGGCTACAAAGGACATTACAAAAATTAGAATTATAAAAAAGAGAACAGAATAATAACCATCATGCAGACATACAAATGTAGCAATGTTCCCTGGTACATATTTCATACACACAGCGAAATAGTTTTAAACATTTTAATACACAACAATTTATTATGATGTTTTATGAATACGGGTAAGTACTGTAGACCACAATAACACACATTAGTGCAAGGTGACATGACTAACGCTGGGTACACACTTGCCTATGTGCACCCGATATCTCATCCGAACCAGTGGATCGGACAATATATCGTATAGATCGGCAAGTGTGTATACGCTATATCGTTAACGTT
This sequence comes from Pseudophryne corroboree, assembly GCF_028390025.1. Lineage (NCBI taxonomy): Eukaryota > Metazoa > Chordata > Amphibia > Anura > Myobatrachidae > Pseudophryne > Pseudophryne corroboree. The sequence continues at coordinate 433,828,817 of NC_086452.1, read as the reverse complement.
GCACGCTCCTGCGGATCGTTAATGAGGTACAATATCTTTACTTTTCAACTTGAAATCTAAAGATATTGTACGAGACGGCATGCACCTGAATGTGGGTGCTTGCTGTCTCTGACGAGACGCAAACGATATCGTTCCGTGTGTATGAACGATATATGTTTGTGGGGGATCTTGCACGATGTCACGGACATCGGCAAGTGTGTACCCAGGCTAAGACAATCAAGTCGGACGTACTGTATAAGCAGAGGTTAAAGTGAGCCAGAACGTGACGAAGCTGTGTTCCGTCAGTTCCAATTAGAGACGGAACGCAGTTCTGCCTCCTCCGGCTCAACTAACCCAGAATGTGAGCCCGGAGCCACATGGGGATGGTAGTGTTACCAGCGGGCGCCGGCACTTTCCCACAGCGTCGCTGTGTGTGGTGCTATGGGAGAGACGCCATAGATCCGAGGAGTGGGCGGCCAGGCGGAGGTCAGCGGTCCGGAAGCAGGAGCGGGGCTGGTGAGTATTGTGTGGTTTGTTTGTTTTTTTGTGTGTGTGAAGCGGCACTACTAAGGGGCAGCTTCTACTGAGGGCATAACTACAGGGGGTATCTATACTGAGGGCATCTCTACAGGAGCATAACTACAGAGGGCATCACTACGGGGGCATTACTGCATGGGGCATTACCACTGGGGGCATATCTACTGGGGGCACTACTAATGAGGGCATTGTATAGGGGGCACTTAATAAGGGTATCACTCCTGAGGACATAAGGGGCACTGTATAAGGGGCACTAATACTATGGGCTCTACATAAGGGGCACTACAACTGTGGGCACTACCACTACAGTGGGCATTGCATAAGGGGCACTACTACTGAGGGCATTGTATAAGAGGTTCTACTGCTGTGATCATGTGTATTAGGGGTGCTACTACTGTGGGCATTGTGTATAAGGGGCACTAATGTGTGTCCTAACATGAATAAGTGACATTACTATGTGGTGTAATGTGAATAAGACTGTGCTACTGTGCGGCATAATTTCAATTGGGGATATTTATGGGTGACCACGCCCCTTTCTTTTTTGAGACCATGCCCCCTTTTTTGCAACGCGCGCCTATGGCGTGCACAATCCCTTTAGAGCTGGGGCGGGAGGGGTGGTTTCCACCACCTATCCAGGACCACTAACAAGAACTTCCGCTGTCGTTCAGGAAGAAAACAAAACACTGGACCTGACTGCACTTGAGCGATCAATGTCAGTCTGTGCATGCGTGTAAGACACTCAGCGCATGTAAGGCAATGCTGGTCGCACGGAGGATTTATTTGCGAAGTGACTGACCGTGAGGGACCATTTGGGGGAAGCAGCGGCAAAAACGCAGACGTGTTTCAAGTTGGGGTGTCTGGGGCTGAGACGGCGATCCCATATGCTATGTCTCCAGTGTCTTACTTTCTGCATCCATGCTGTGCGTCTACAGGGTGACTGTTCTGCACCGAATGCTCTGTCTTTGTACGCAGCCACTAGGAATTATACTGAGCCGCCAGTGGGTCTCACAATGCAAATCTAGGAGGCAGCGACATTTGCATATTTTTGCACAGCTGCAAATACATTTGCATACACCTCAGCCCCCAATGTTTTCACTTGCAGCCAACGCAAATAAAACTGGCCATATACTGCATGATTAGTGCATACGACCTGGCGGAGAGATGATGGGAATAGCAACGGGCCGAATCAGAGCGCCTTCATACAATGTAAGATGAATGGAGGCAATCACCATTCACAGCCTGGTATTAGCTGAACAATGGGGGTAACTCCAAGTTGATCACAGCAGGATTTTTTTTTAGCAGTTGGGTAAAACCATGTGCACTGCAGGGGGGTCAGATATAACATGTGCAGAGAGAGATAGATTTGGGTGGGGTGTGTTCAATCTGCAATCTAATTTGCAGTGTAAAAATAAAGCAGCCAGTATTTACCCTGCACAGAAATAAAAGAACCCACCCAAATCTAACTCTATCTGCACATGTTATATCTGCCTCCCCTGCAGTGCACATGGTTTTGCCCAACTGCTAAAAAAAATCCTGCTGCGATCAACTTGGAATTACCCCCAATGGTCGGGAGGATTGGATAGGTTTGATAATCAAACCAAATGCTCCAGACCAGAGGTTCTCAAACTCAGTCCTCGGGGGCACACACAGTGCATGTTTTGCAGGTAACCCAGCAGGTGCACAGGTGTATTAATTACTCACTGACACATTTTAAAAGGTCCACAGGTGGAGCTAATTATTTCACTTGCGATTCTGTGAGGAGACCTGCAAAACATGCACTGTGTGTGCCCCCGAGGACCGAGTTTGAGAACCTCTGCTCCAGACCATTATCAAGGCTGTAAACAGTTCTCATTCATGCCCATAATCATTCAGTTCACTCGTTTCATTCCTCAAGTACCATCAACAGGTCATGTTTTGTGGATCTCTTTAATCACGCACAGGTGAGTTCATCTATTTTTGCTGGGTCAGTAAATAGCCCAACAGCTTCCACAGACAGAAATCCTGAAAACATGAGCTGTTGGGGATGCTTGAGGGTTTAAGTTGGGAACCACTGTTCTAGACTAATTAAGAGGAATCTGGAGAGAGACTTAATAGGGATCTTCTGGTGAGAGGCTAGGAAGGTGTTTCATTACTGCCATCTATGGGACAGAGAGACTTTGCTGCTGTTTCACACCCAAGACCTACACAAAAGATGGCTGACTAAGCTTAGTGGGATTTCTGCCAGGAACTTTTTCTTAAAGCTGAACATTTAGAACTGGAATTATCCCCCCCCCCCCCCCCCCAAGCTATTATTACAATCTGCGCACCATCAAGCGCCTACTCTTTTGTTGCATGCCCAAACAAGGGAATCTTCTATTAAACCACTATACGCTGTTATTAATCTTTAAAGACTATTAGCAAATGCATGAGTTTCGGTGCCATAACTGCAGAGCCACAGTAACAGTGGCACTCTCTCTTTATACTACTAGAATGTCTATTGGATCTGTCCCCTCCACAATGTTTATACTGAATGAAGCCAACATTTTGTGCCACATTTTCGAAGTGCAAATCTGCCAAGGTGAAGAGCAAAACCTTCTGTTATGTGCCAAGCCCTCTGAACTTCAAAGGTGCATCTAGACGTCTAGACTGTATAAGTTTATGGAACACGATGGCAGCTTTGGCACAAGGGGCAGAAACTTGGAGTAGACAATGGGGGGATTTTGGTAGAGGAGGTACAGCAGGCATTCCCAACCTCGGTCCTCAAGGCACACCAACAGTGCAGGTTTTAGTGATATCCAGGCTGCAGCACAGATGGTTAAATCAAAATAACTGAGGTACTAATTAAGTCACCTGTGTTCAATCCTGGATATCACTAAAACCTGCACTGTTAGTGTGCCTTGAGGACCGAGGTTGGGAAACACTGAGGTACAGGATTCCTTGTAAAGTACGAGGCAGGTGCACCATTTCACCTGGCTGTAAGGAGAGGCTCAAAAAACTAATGAGGATTGTGGAGTGAGTTTACTAAAATAATATAAAAAGAGGTGGATAAGGCTAATTCCTCACTGGGAAAAGTAGCAAGTGGCCGTTTCCAAAATTCATTTTTTGCAACATTAGAGCTCATTTATTATTTATTACCAGTTATTTATATAGCGCACACATATTCCGCAGCGCTGTACAGAGAATATTTTCCCATTCACATCAGTCCCTGCCCCAGTGGAGCTTACAATCTATATTCCCTACCACATGTACACGCACACACATTCATGCTAGGGTTAATTTTTGTTGAGAGCCAATTAACCTACCAGTATATTTTTGGATTGTGGGAGGAAACCGGAGTACCCGGAGGAAACCCACGCAAGTACGGGGAGAATATACAAACTCTGCACAGTTAGGGCCATGGTGGGAATTGAACCCATGACCTCAGTGCTGTGAGGCGGTAATGCTAACCATTACACCATCCAGTACTTTTGATGAAATGGTGGAAAAGATGCACCTTGGCCGATATGAAACAAAGTTTAAACACACAAAAGGTCACGTGCAGTAACGGCATTCCATGATTTATTAAAATTTGTGAAACACAGAGTCAAGTGTTGTAAGTGAACTAAGAGCCATATTGCTCAAGTCTCATCTGTCCACGTGTGTCTCTTCTTCGTTTACTCACAACCACTGACTCAATGTTTCACAAAGTGCAACTCGCCTATAGAGTATGCACACCAGATCCCAGTAAGTCTTGCATTCTGCAAAAGAGATACTGATGTTACGATGGAGCAGAAACTCCATATCGGCCATATTAGACTGTCCTGACTGTACTGCGAAGCTTCAAGAATGTAGAAAGGAAGTGGCTGAGTCCGTATTGATTCTTTAAACAGGTTTCAGGACGTTGGTAAAGAGGATTGTGTGTGTGTGTGTGTGTGTGTGTGTGTGTGTGTGTGTGTGTGTGTGTGTGTGTGTGTGTGTGTGTGTGTGTGTGGTGTTTCTGGGCTACTGGAATCCCCCCTAGGTGAACAACTTGGACTTTTGGTGCACAATTGCAGTGGCCGTTAGAGGGCATAGTAAGAATCCAGGCTTAGAATGCCACATTCACATTAACAATACTAGAAACACATCATGAGAAGAGTTGTTGGTGCTTGCATAAGGCGTGATTGTCTTTACCTATAGGACAGAACGGTCTCTTCCCCAGGTCACATGCGTAGTGTGCGTTAACGGGTTAGAAGGATGGCGTGTGCTGGTTCTTGCCCTTCCCTGTGACAGCCAACACATGAGCATTACCCTTCCATAAAACAAGCCAGCTACAGGCAAGATTATTCTCTGCTTTTATTGTCAAAGCTGCATTTGTACGACAACAGACGGGCAAAAATATTCCAGTGTATGAAATGTTTTAATTACGCTTGGCAAGTGCTGAAAGTAATTTAAAATCTTGTATATGGACAAGAAAAGGATCAGGGATGGTCCCAAATGTTTATATCCCAAATTGCTGTTAATTAGGATCCAACACATTTTCACTTGAGATTACAGCTACATAAACTCCGGGGCTGGCGTGTCCGTACAATGGACCAGCTCCACCCAGCTGCATTAAATAATCCCAGTGTTTGTTATTTTTGTTTTATTATAAAGATTAGCTGGAATATCCCTTTATACTGACAACCTTCTCTTTTTCTGGAATGGGGTTAATTCAACACAAATGTGCTTTAATAGTCAAACAGGTATTGTATGTAATGAGAGGCTGCATCAGCAGATTTCTCATTTAAAGTACAAGTTATATGAAAAGTTTCTAAATAAGTAGGTAACACTTATAAGATGCAAAGGTCTGGGTTCATAAAGACACTTTGGGAGAGATTTAGTATATCAAAACTTAAAAAAAAGTGGAGGCGTTGCCGATATCAACCAATTTTTAGCTGTAATATATTTAGCACATTCTATAAAATGATCGCTAAAACCTGGTTGCTATGAGATACAACCTCCTCATGTCCTCTTATTAAGATATGATACATCCCCTCCTGAAAAATTTATGTAATTCACTACTTTAAAAGGACTTTGAAAGGGAGAGGGTGAGAGGGAGGACCAATCAGAAGCCACAGCAGGCGAAGGGCTGAGAAATTAACCACAGAGCACCAAGCAAAATGTTTGTACAGAGATGTCCCAATGACATACCCTCCAACATTTTACACACAAAAATCGGTACAAATTAGAAAAAGGGGCGTGGCCACTGGTAAAGGGGGAGTGGCCACGCCCCTTTTCCTATACTTTCAATGGAAGTTTGGAGAGCCAAAAATAAATACAGACCATAAAAAAAAGGTACTGTACCTATTAAAAAGGTACAGTTGGAGGGTATGCAATGATAGGATCATCCTAGTGCCTAACTTACACTCACTTGTCTGTTCAATACTTTGAAAAGGGTGAGAGGTCGATACTCCCATAGACAGGACCATTTACAGTACACCCTGTTCCACCGTCCACAGCATACTGTACATGTGCACTAAAGGATTGTTTCTCTATACAAATCAAGGATCTCTACCTAAAAACATGGCACACACGCCATTTCTCAGCCCACCACAGACAAGCCGTATAGTCATACGCGGCGACGCTTCCGGAATTCCGTTAAACTGACAGATTTGGGGGAGTCCGCCCAATTCCCGGGAAAGTAGAACTCTGCCACATCCCACCCGCTATTCCAGTGACTTTGGGTGTGACTCTCGTCATCCTAGTACCCAACCCCGCACTATATAATGCCACAAATCATGGCAGTGTGCGCAGTGCCACACAACCCCTATAGATAAATAGAGAAGTATGACTTTATCACTTACGCACAATACCATTTATAATTATTATAATGTGTTTTACAAAGCTTCAACTATCAACTTAGAGGTTTACAATTCAGACTTCTTCTGCAGATATAAACAAAGAGGCGGGACCCTGAAGCAAGCACAGCATGTGGCGGGGAGAATACGATGGGTTCATACTCATGATACAGTATGGTTTATGAGTCGGCAGAATATTGCGGTACATGCACTGGATTGTCTGCACATGTTAAAGACGTGTAAAAATGATGATCAATAAGATACTAAGGCAAAGACTGACCAACGCTTACAGAGGTACAGTTTTTCTTTTTCTTTTTTAAATGATTGCTCAAACGCTGTGCAAGAAAAGACTGTATGCAAAATGAATGGACAAAAAATGCCCAACGCATGTAAAACCTATTAAAATAATTCTCTGTACTTGCTCGCTGGTAGGTCTGTCAGCAGGGGCGTTTTAAGAGAGGAGGAGGAGACCCATGTGCAGACTCCGGGGGGGGGCTCTTCCCCATGGTGCTGTAGGCTCCGGCACTGTGACCTGCACATGCAAGTCTACTGTGCATGTGCAGGTCTCCGGAAACATGGCGCACGCCACGGTCCGGAGACAAATTTCATACTGCGCACACGCAGCGGGCATTTTTGAGTGGGGTTTTTGCCGTGGCTACAGTGCACATTGCAGGACTGCGGAAAAGTAGGTATTACAAAAACATGGGTGCAGTGTGTGCGATGTGGGCCCCCCCTGGACCCAGATGCCCATGTGCACGGCACACACTGCACCCATGATAGAAACGCCAAGGTCTGGCAGTTATCCGGATGACAGGTCAACAGTAAATAGGTCGACAGTCAACCCCACATAGTCGACATTCATTAATTTGGTCGACAGGTAAAAAGGTCAATAGGTTGACATGTAAAAGGTGGAATGTGCTTAATGATGAAAGGTACAAAAGGTCGACATTTTCAACTAGTTGACATACACATATGGTCGACACAAGTTTTTAATTAATTCTTTATCATACTTTACCATCCATGTGAACCACGACTGGGAATAGTAACTAGTGCCAAGCGCAGCGGTAGGTGGAGCAGGCATTTTGCCGAAGTGTGGCGAGTGAAGCGGTACACCAACTGGAGTTACATGTGGCTTAAAATGGTAAATGGCACCTAAAAACCCCACAAAAAATTTGTCAACCATTTTTGTGTGTCGCCCATTTCCATTTCAACCTTTTGACTGTGTCAACCTTTTTTTTTTACCCGTCAACCTTTCTCAGGTGTCTACCTTTTACGTGTCGACCATATGGGGTCAACCTAATAATGGTCAGCCCAATGATCCACACCCTGTCTGGCATATGACACCACCATTCTTTCTGCAACTCTAATAAGCCCCACTGTGTGAAATGTATAAGCAGGGCACGCTATCGAACCCCTTACAAATCAGTTCGTCTGCAAAAGGATTTTCTAAATGAATCATCCTGTATTGTTAGTAAAGAGCAGACAGACCTTCAACATTGATTGGATGTTTCATTTTATTTATTTGTTTTAATTAATTCTCTAATTTTATTTTTCATCATTATTATTTCAACAAATGCTCCTACGGTGTGATGATTGGTCATAATGTGGCTACTACCAGGTTAAAAAAAAAAAGTTGTTAGCCAATACTACGCTGGTGTGATGAACTTCGTCCTAACTCATCCATTTAATTACTGACAACTATAAATTATGCAGGCGCTGTGGCTAATTAAAACCAGTTGAGAAACAGACTGACTCCGATCAGCCAAATAACCTGTATCATTTACAGGTGTCATTAATTAAAGGGATGACTTAGCAACCCGGCTGATGATGAATCAAAATGTATCTAGCGTTCTGTGCCGCCTCCATTACCACGACGCACTACACAAATTTGTTCATCTGTTCTGTGCGGAGGGCGAAATCTACCATAGCACGGTAACCAAACAGCATTTGCAAAACCTACATAAACTCCATACAAGGAGTGGCAAGACGAATTGGTTCCTTGCATTGTTTTTCTTGAAGTGGAGCCAACATAAATGTTGCAAAATTCTAACGTGCAACAAAACGTTTTAGCGATTAAAGCAAGGTTTCAAATCATTTCGAGTCATAATGCTTCTGCGAGGCCACATTAGACATTTTTCTTTTCCATTAAAGCACAAACTTGTATAAACACACACACACACTAAAAATATAACTGGAACAAAGCACCTTGGGAAAAGCGTATGAAAAAGGTAACGTCTAGAAAATAAATACAAGGAGCTGATTACTACAATAGATGATTGAAACCTTCTGCATCTGTTTTTTAGCCATGAAACAGAAAGTCCGATCTAAACGCCATACATTTGATTTAGCAAAGTAAAATAAATAAATTGTCCGGATTTTTCTGGGTGCCACTGAAATATTGCACGCATCTGTTAACCATTCCATCATACAGGAGATATTTTTTTGTTTATGCCTCAATTTTTCCTACAAAGAAAAGACTATTTTGCAGCACAAGCATTAGCCCAGTAATAGCCACACGGGAGAGTGGACCCTTTGGCGGCAGTAGCTGTAAAGATTTAAATCACAACAAATTTGTCATCAGGAAAAAGCACCAAAAAAAAAAATAAGAATTTACTTACCGATAATTCTATTTCTCATAGTCCGTAGTGGATGCTGGGGACTCCGAAAGGACCATGGGGAATAGCGGCTCCGCAGGAGACTGGGCACAAAGTAAAAGCTTTAGGACTAGCTGGTGTGCACTGGCTCCTCCCCCTATGACCCTCCTCCAAGCCTCAGTTAGGATACTGTGCCCGGACGAGCGTACACAATAAGGAAGGATTTTGAATCCCGGGTAAGACTCATACCAGCCACACCAATCACACCGTACAACTTGTGATCTGAACCCAGTTAACAGCATGATAACAGAAGGAGCCTCTGAAAAGATGGCTCACAACAACAATAACCCGATTTTTGTAACAATAACTATGTACAAGTAATGCAGACAATCCGCACTTGGGATGGGCGCCCAGCATCCACTACGGACTATGAGAAATAGAATTATCGGTAAGTAAATTCTTATTTTCTCTAACGTCCTAGTGGATGCTGGGGACTCCGAAAGGACCATGGGGATTATACCAAAGCTCCCAAACGGGCGGGAGAGTGCGGATGACTCTGCAGCACCGAATGAGAGAACTCTAGGTCCTCCTCAGCCAGGGTATCAAATTTGTAGAATTTAGCAAACGTGTTTGCCCCTGACCAAGTAGCTGCTCGGCAAAGTTGTAAAGCCGAGACCCCTCGGGCAGCCGCCCAAGATGAGCCCACTTTCCGTGTGGAATGGGCTTTTACAGATTTTGGCTGTGGCAGGCCTGCCACAGAATGTGCAAGCTGAATTGTACTACAAATCCAACGAGCAATCGTCTGCTTAGAAGCAGGAGCACCCAGCTTGTTGGGTGCATACAGGATAAACAGCGAGTCAGATTTTCTGACTCCAGCCGTCCTGGAAACATATATTTTCAGGGCCCTGACTACGTCCAGCAACTTGGAATCCTCCAAGTCCCTAGTAGCCGCAGGCACCACAATAGGTTGGTTTAAGTGAAATGCTGAAACCACCTTAGGGAGAAATTGAGGACGAGTCCTCAATTCTGCCCTGTCCGTATGAAAAATTAGGTAAGGGCTTTTATAGGATAAATCCGCCAATTCTGATACACGCCTGGCTGAAGCCAGGGCTAACAGCATTACCACTTTCCATGTGAGATATTTCAAGTCCACAGTGGTGAGTGGTTCAAACCAATGTGATTTTAGGAATCCCAACACTACATTGAGATCCCAAGGTGCCACTGGAGGCACAAAAGGAGGCTGTATATGCAGTACTCCCTTGACAAACGTCTGAACTTCAGGAACAGAAGCTAGTTCTTTTTGGAAGAATATCGACAGGGCCGAAATTTGAACCTTAATGGACCCTAATTTGAGGCCCATAGACAGTCCTGTTTGCAGGAAATGCAGGAATCGACCCAGTTGAAATTCCTCCGTAGGGGCCTTCCTGGCCTCGCACCACGCAACATATTTACGCCAAATACGGTGATAATGTTGTACGGTTACATCCTTCCTGGCTTTGATCAGGGTAAGGATGACTTCATCCGGAATGCCTTTTTCCTTCAGGATCCGGCGTTCAACCGCCATGCCGTCAAACGCAGCCGCGGTAAGTCTTGGAACAGACATGGTCCCTGCTGGAGCAGGTCCTGTCTTAGAGGTAGAGGCCACGGGTCTTCCGTGAGCATCTCTTGAATTTCCGGGTACCAAGTCCTTCTTGGCCAATCCGGAGCCACGAGTATAGTCTTTACTCCTCTCCTTCTTATGATTCTCAGTACTTTTGGTATGAGAGGAAGAGGAGGGAACACATACACTGACCGGTACACCCACGGTGTTACCAGAGCGTCCACAGCTTTTTTTGTTGAGGCGAGACGCCATCATGTCCACCTTTGGTTTTTCCCAACGGTTTACAATCATGTGGAACACTTCTAAGTGAAGTCCCCACTCCCCCGGGTGAAGATCGTGTCTGCTGAGGAAGTCTGCTTCCCAGTTGTCCACTCCCGGAGTGAACACTGCTGACAGTGCTATCACATGATTTTCCGCCCAGCGAAGAATCCTTGCCACTTCCGTCATTGCCCTCCTGCTTCTTGTGCCGCCCTGTCTGTTTACGTGGGCGACTGCCGTGATGTTGTCCGACTGGATCAATACAGGCTGACCCTGAAGCAGAGGCCTTGCCTGACTTAGGGCATTGTAAATGGCCCTTAGTTCCAGGATATTTATGTGAAGTGACGTTTCCATGCTTGACCACAAGCCCTGGAAATTTTTTCCCTGTGTGACTGCTCCCCAGCCTCTCAGGCTGGCATCCGTGGTCACCAGGACCCAATCCTGAATGCCGAATCTGCGGCCCTCTAGGAGATGAGCACTCTGTAACCACCACAGGAGAGACACCCTTGTCCTTGGAGACAGGGTTATCCGCTGATGCATTTGAAGATGCGATCCGGACCAGTTGTCTAGCAGATCCAACTGAAAAGTTCTTGCGTGGAATCTGCCGAATGGAATCGCTTCGTAAGAAGCCACCATCTTTCCCAGGACCCTTGTGCACTGATGCACTGACACCTGGCCTGGTCTTAGGAGTTTCCTGACTAGGTCGGATAACTCCCTGGCTTTCTCTTCCGGGAGAAACACCTTTTTCTGTACTGTGTCCAGAATCATCCCTAGGAACAGCAGACGTGTCGTCGGAATTAGCTGCGATTTTGGAATATTTAGAATCCATCCGTGCTGTCGCAGTACTATTTGAGATAGTGCTACTCCGACCTCTAACTGTTCTCTGGACCGTGCCCTTATCAGGAGATCGTCCAAGTAAGGGATAATTAAGACGCCTTTTCTTCGAAGAAGAATCATCATTTCGGCCATTACCTTGGTAAAGACCCGGGGTGCCGTGGACAATCCAAACGGCAGCGTCTGAAACTGATAGTGACAGTTCTGTACCACAAACCTGAGGTACCCTTGGTGAGAAGGGCAAATTGGGACATGGAGGTAAGCATCCTTGATGTCCAGAGACACCATGTAGTCCCCTTCTTCCAGGTTCGCTATCACTGCTCTGAGTGACTCCATCTTGAACTTGAACCTTTTTATGTAAGTGTTCAAGGCTTTCAGATTTAAAATGGGTCTCACCGAGCCGTCCGGCTTCGGTACCACAAACAGCGTGGAGTAATACCCCTTTCCCTGTTGTAGGAGGGGTACCTTCATTATCACTTGCTGGGAATACAGCTTGTGAATGGCTTCCAATACCGCCTCCCTGTCGGGGGTAGACGTTGGTAAAGCAGACTTCAGGAACCGGCGAGGGGGAGACGTCTCGAATTCCAATTTGTACCCCTGAGATACTACCTGCAGGATCCAGGGGTCCACTTGCGAGTGAGCCCACTGCGCGCTGAAATTCTTGAGACGGGCCCCCACCGTGCCTGAGTCCGCTTGTAAGGCCCCAGCGTCATGCTGAGGACTTGGCAGAAGCGGGGGAAGGCTTCTGTTCGTGGGAAGAAGCTGTCTGTTGCAGTCTTTTTCCCCTTCCTCTGCCCCGGGGCAGATATGAGTGGCCTTTTGCCCGCTTGCCCTTATGGGGACGAAAGGACTGAGCCTGAAAAGACGGTATCTTTTTCTGCTGCGAGGTGACTTGGGGTAAAAAGGTGGATTTCCCAGCCGTTGCCGTGGCCACCAGGTCCGATAGACCGCCCCCAAATAACTCCTCCCCTTTATATGGCAATACTTCCATATGCCGTTTTGAATCCGCATCCCCTGACCACTGTCGCGTCCATAATCCTCTTCTGGCAGAAATGGACATCGCACTTACTCTTGATGCCAGAGTGCAAATGTCTCTCTGTGCATCTCGCATATATAGGAATGCATCCTTTAAATGCTCTATAGTCAATAATATATTGTCCCTGTCCAGGGTATCAATATTTTCAGTCAGGGAATCCGACCAAGCCACCCCAGCACTGCACATCCAGGCTGAGGCGATTGCTGGTCGCAGTATAACACCAGTATGTGTGTATATACTTTTAAGGATATTTTCCAGCCTCCTATCTGCTGGCTCCTTAAGGGCGGCCGTTTCTGGAGACGGTAACGCCACTTGTTTTGATAAGCATGTGAGCGCCTTATCCACCCTAGGGGGTGTTTCCCAACGAGCCCTAACCTCTGGTGGGAAGGGATATAGTGCCAATAATTTTTTAGAAATTAGCAGTTTTTTGTCGGGGGTAACCCACGCTTCATCACACACTTCATTCAATTCATCTGATTCAGGAAAAACTACGGGTAGTTTTTTCACACCCCACATAATACCCCTTTTTGTGGTACTTGCGGTATCAGAGATGTGCAAAACCTCCTTCATTGCCGTGATCATGTAACGTGTGGCCCTACTGGAAAATACGTTTGTTTTTTCACCGTCGACACTGGAGTCAGTGTCTGTGTCTGGGTCCGTGTCGACCCACTGAGGTAACGGGCGTTTAATAGCCCCTGACGGTGTTTGAGACGCCTGGACAGGCACTAACTGAGCTGCCGGCTGTCTCATGTCGTCAACAGTTTTCTGTAACGTGCCGACACTGTCACGTAATTTCTTAATTACGGCCATCCATTCAGGTGTCGACTCCCTAGGGGGTGACATCACCATTATAGGCAATTGCTCCGCCTCCACATCATTTTCCTCCTCATACATGTCGACACACACGTACCGACACCCAGCACACACACAGGGAATGCTCTGATAGAGGACAGGACCCACTTAGCCCCTTGGGGAGACAGAGGGAGAGTTTGCCAGCACACACCAGAGCGCTATATATGTATAGGGACAACCTTACAATAAGTGTCTATCCCTTATAGCTGCTTATATCTGTTATTTTGCCAAATAAGTGCCCCCCTCTCTTTTTTTTACCCTGTTTCTGTAGTTGCAGGATGCAGGGGAGATTCTGGGAGCCTTCCTACCAGCGGAGCTGTGTGGGAAAAATGGCGCTGTGTGCTGAGGAGATAGGCCCCGCCCCCTTCACGGCGGGCTCTTCTCCCGCTTTTTACTGGAAAACTGGCAGGGGTTAAATACATCCATATAGCCCAGGAGCTATATGTGATGTATTTTTTGCCAAATAAGGTAAATTCATTGCTTCCCAGGGTGCCCCCCCCCAGCGCCCTGCACCCTCAGTGACCGAAGTGTGAAGTGTGCTGAGAGCAATGGCGCACAGCTGCAGTGCTGTGCGCTACCTTATGAAGACAGGAAAGTCTTCTGCCGCCGATTTATGGACCTCTTCTTGCTTCAGCATCTGTAAGGGGGCCGGCGGCGCGGCTCCGGGACCCATCCATGGCTGGGCCTGTGATCGTCCCTCTGGAGCTAATGTCCAGTAGCCTAAGAAGCCCAATCCACTCTGCACGCAGGTGAGTTCGCTTCTTCTCCCCTTAGTCCCTCGATGCAGTGAGCCTGTTGCCAGCAGGTCTCACTGAAAATAAAAAAAAAACCTATTTAAACTTTTACTCTAAGCAGCTCAGGAGAGCCACCTAGATTGCACCCTTCTCGTTCGGGCACAAAATCTTAACTGAGGCTTGGAGGAGGGTCATAGGGGGAGGAGCCAGTGCACACCAGCTAGTCCTAAAGCTTTTACTTTGTGCCCAGTCTCCTGCGGAGCCGCTATTCCCCATGGTCCTTTCGGAGTCCCCAGCATCCACTAGGACGTTAGAGAAATTGGATTTTAATTACCTACCGGTAAGTCCTTTTCTCGTAGTCCGTAGAGGATACTGGGGTCCACATTAGTAGCATGGGGTATAGACAGGTCCACTAGGAGCCATGGGCACTTTAAGAAATTAATAGTGTGGACTGGCTCCTCCCTCTATGCCCCTCCTACCAGACTCAGTCTAGGAAACTGTGCCCGAGGAGACGGACATACTTTGAGAGAAGGATAGATAGATAGTGGTGAGATTCCGAACCAGCACACACAAAGTAGAGGACAGCCAAGCTAACCAAATTTTAAACCAGGAACAGCAACCACTGAACCAACAATACTTAACTAAGTAACAGTGCAGGAAGAAACGCAGCACTGGGCGGGCGCCCAGTATCCTCTACGGACTATGAGAAAGAATTTACTGGTAGGTAATTAAAATCCTATCTTCTCTTACGTCCTAGAGGATACTGGGGTCCACATTAGTACCATGAGGCCAAAGTATCGAACTTGAAGAACTTAGCAAACGTGTTCGAACCTGACCAAGTAGCTGCTCGGCAGAGCTGTAAAGCCGAGACACCCCGGGCAGCCGCCCAGGAAAAACTCACCGACCTAGTAGAGCGGGCCTGTACAGATTTTGGACATGGCAAACTGCCATGGAATAAACATGTTGGATAGTAAGTCTGATCCAGCGTGCAATTGTCTGTTTTGAAGCAGTACACCCAATTTTATTGGGATCATAGAGAACAAACAGCGAGTCAGATTTTCTGTGGCGAGCTGTCCACTTCACATAGATCTTCAAAGCCCTCACAGCATCCATGGACTTTGAAGTAGCAGAGGTGTCAGTAATCACCGGAACCACAATAGGTTGATTGATATGAAACGCAGTCGCCACTTTTGGAAGAACTTGCTGACGATGTAAAGGCTCAAACCAATCCGATTGCAGGAACTGCAACACCACGTTGCGATCCCAAGGTGCTGTAGGAGGCACAAAGGGGGTCATTCAGAGTTGTTCGCTCGCTAGCAGTTTTTAGCAGCCGTGCAAACGCTATGCCGCCTCCAACCGGGAGTGTATTTTAGCTTAGCAGAAGTGCGAACGAAAGGATCGCAGAGCGGCGGCAAAGTTTTTTTTGTGCAGTTTCTGAGTAGCTGCAGACCTACTCAGCGCTTGCGATCACTTCAGACTATTCAGTTCCTGTTTTGACGTCACAAACACGCACTGCGTTCGGCCAGCCACGCCTGTGTTTTTCCTGGCACGCCTGCGTTTTTCCGAACACTCCCTGAAAACGGTCAGTTGACACCCAGAAACACCCTCTTCTTGTCAATCACTCTGCGGCCAGCAGTGCGACTGAAAAGCTTCGCTAGACCTTGTGTGAAACTACTTAGTTCATTGTATTAGTACGATGCGCGTGCGCAGTGCGCCGCATACGCATGCAAAGAAGTGCCGATTTTTTGCGTGACCGCTGCGCAGCGAACGAAAGCAGCTAGCGATCAACTTAGAATGACCCCCAAAGGGCGGTTGGATGTGCAGAACACCCTTCAAAAATGTCGGAACCTCAGGGAGAGAAGCCAATTGTTTCTGGAAGAAAATGGATAAGGCCGAAATCTGGACTTTTATGGAGCCCAAACGTAGGCCCACATCTACACCTGACTGCAGAAAAAGGAGAAAACGTCCAGATTTAAATTCCACCGCGGTGGTAATGTTTAGAAGTTACCGCCTTTCTGGCTTGGATCAAGGTTGGAATAACCTTATCCGGGATCCCTTTTCAGGCTAGAATTTGACGCTCAACCTCCATGCCGTCAAACGTAGCCGTGGTAAGTCTTAATAGATGTACGGCCCCTGTTAGAGAAGGTCCTCGCGAAGAGGTAGAGGCCATGGATCCTCTAGGAGCATCTCCAGTAGATTCGCACACCAGGCCCTTTTTGGCCAGTCTGGAGCAATGAGAATTGCTTGAACCTTTTCCCTTTTTATTCTTTTGAGAATCTTTGGGATCAATGGGAGTGGTGGAAACACGTACACCATCTGGTAGACTTATGGAGTCACCATAACGTCCACTGCCACTGCTTGCGAGTCCCTCGACCTGGAACAATACCGCTTGAGATTCTTGTTGAGAGAAGAGGCCTTCATGTCGATTTGTGGAATTCCCCACCGACGTGTCAAGCACCCGAACACCTCCAGGTGAAGGCCCCACTCTCCTGGGTGGAGGTAGTGTATGCTGAGGAAGTCTCCTTCTCAGTTGTCTACTCCCGGAATGAAGATCGCGGACAACGCCACAGCGTCTCTTTCTGCCCAGAGGAGAATCCTTGTCACCTCTGACATAGCTGCTCTGCTCTTCGTTCCGCCTTGTCGGTTTATGTATGATACTGCTGTCACATTGTCCGACTGAACCTGAATGGCTCGATCTTGAAGAAGATGCGATGCCTGTAGAAGGGCGTTGTATGTGGCCCTTAGGTCCAGAATGTTGATCGGAAGAATGGCTTCCTGACCTGACCATTTTCCTTTGAACTGTTCCCCCTGGGTGACTGCTCCCCAATCTCTGAGGCTTGCATCTGTGGTTAGCAGAATCCAATTTTGAATCCCGAACCTCTGTCCTTCGGTCAGGTGAGAAGTCTGAAGTCACCACAGAAGAGAAATCCTGGCTTTTGGCGACAGACGGATCCTCTGGTGCATGTGAAGATGCAATCCGGACCATTTGTCCAACAGATCCAGCTGGAAGGGCCTTGCATGAAACCTTTCCATACTGCAGTGCCTCGTAAGCGGCTACCATCTTTCCCAGAAGGCGAATGCATAGATGCACCGATATCCGTGTTTGTCCTAGAACATCCTGCAACATCAACCGGATCACCAATGCCTTTTCCTACGGAAGGAACACTTTTTGTGCCTCCGTGTCCAGCATCATCCCCAGGAACGGAAGCCTCTGCGTTGGCTCCAGATGAGATTTTGGTAGGATCAGAATCCATCCGTGATCCTGGAGTAGTCGGGTTGAGAGGGAAATGTTGACTAACAACCTCTCCCTGGATGGCAAAAATGTGGATTTGCACCTGGCGCTGTCACTCACCAAAGTGAATGCAGCTGAACTCTGAGGGATGATCCCAATCCCTCCCAAAGAGAAAATGCAAACAGATCATTCTGTTTGCATTCTCCCTGGATGGTGCTTTTATCAGCAGATTGTCCAGGTATGGTATTATGTTTACTCCCTGTTTGCGGAGGAGAAACATAATTTCTGCCTTTACCTTGGTGCACACCCTCGGTGCCGTAGAGAGGCCAAATGGCAGGGCCTGGAACTGGTAGTGACAGTCCTGTAAGGCAAACCTTAGATAAGCCTAATGAGGCAGCCAAATCGGAATATGAAGGTACGCATCCTTGATATCCAGAGTCACCAAGAATTCCCCCTCCTCCAGACCTGAGATCACCACTCTCAGAGACTCCATCTTGAACTTGAACACCCGTAAGTACGGGTTCAACGACTTGAGATTTAAAATTGGTCTTACCGCACCACCCGGTTTCGGAACTACAAACAGGTTGGAATAACAACCCTGGTTTTCAGCTGAAGTGAGACTGGAACAATGACCTGAGTTTGTACCAGTTTTTGAATTGCTTCCTGTAAAGTCATACTTTCTTCTTGAGAAGCTGGTAAGCCTGATTTGAAGAATCGGTGAGCTGGGAGTTCCTGAAACTTCAGTCTATAGCCCTGGGCTATAAGATCTTTGACCCAGGGATCCTGGCATTACATTGCCCATATGTGACTGAAGAATCGCAAACGGGCTCCCACCTGCCTGTCTTCCAGACAGTGCGGTCCACCGTCATGCTGAAGGCTTAGAGGAAGCAGAACCAGGGTTCTGTTCCTGTGAACCTGCAGTTGCTGTTTTTTTGGGTTTACCTCTATTGTCTTTGAAGGCCGTAGAAGAACCTTTGGTTTTGTTTTTAAACTTCGCTGTCCGAAAGAGCAGTGTAAGTTTTTCTAGCCGCGGGAGCTGCGGAAAGAAGGTATGTAGACTTACCCGCCGTAGCCTTGGATATCCACGTTACCAGTTCATCCACAAAAAGGGCTTCACCTGTGAAAGGCAGACTTTCCACGCCTTTCCTGGAATCCGCGTCCGCAGTCCACTGGCGTAGCCACAAGCCCCTGCGTGCTGACACTGCCATGGCAGTGGTGCGTGCATTGAGTAAACCAATTTCCTTTATGGTCTCCACCATAAAGTTAGCAGAATCTTGTATATGCTGTAAGAGTAAAATTATCTCCCCCCTGGATAAGGAATCTAACCCGTCATTTAGATTACCTGACCATTTTGCAATGGCCCTAGAGATCCATTCACAAGCTATAGTGGGTCTCTGCGCCACCCCCACAGCTGTGTACAGAGATTTGAGAGTGGTCTCAATCTTGCGGTCTGCAGCATCATTCAAGGAAGCTGCCCCAGGAATAGGTAAAACTATCTTACGTGACAGCCTAGAAATTTATGCGCCAACTATCGGTGGGTTTTCCCATTTTTTTTCCTATTATCCTGAGGGAACGGGAAGGATGTGAGTAACCGTTTTAGGATCTGAAACTTCTTGTCAGGACTTACCCAAGTTGCTTGAAATAGGGAATTTAATTCCTTAGATGCAGGGAAAGTAGCTGAGGATTTCTTTTTCACATTAAAATAAGATTCCTCCTCGTCATCTGACACCTTATCAGGAATGTGCAGGACATCTCTATTCCCTGTGACAAAGCTGCATTTCCCCCCTCCCGAGACCACCTCACCCTCCTTTGGGTCTGATACATCATCATCATCGGTATCGGCCTGCGTGATTTGGGTCAGAGTACGCTTCTGCGGACAAATGGCAGGGGTCTGAGACACTGGAATGACCACTGAATCTCTATTCATCAGGTCCTCAACAGATTGCCTTAAGTATTGCGTCTCCTTCTCATTTTGAGTTAATTTATTCGAAATATTTGAAATCATCCCATTTAATGAATCTAACCATACTAGTTCAGATCCGCTAGCCTGAGAATGTGTACTATCCTGAGTACACGGCAGTGAGACCCCAGATTGAGAAAAACACTCTGCTGTGCAAGATACACAAGCCTTTGACATATTAAATGTGAGAGAACACACACATACACACAGGAATAGGTTAAAACACAGTTAACCCACACAAAGCCCTTCTAGGGAGAGACAGAGCAAAATGTAGCCAGCCACACAGCGCCCCTATAGATAAAGTGCAAGTTTAGCAGGGTCGCAACTAAGTACCCTTAGTAGGGTTTAGCACACCAATATATTGCTCCCCCCTCTTTGCTATGACCCCCTGGTACCGCTGTGGTGCTCTGGAGTCCTCGTGGAGGAGCTGCGCTTCCCTGCCAGTCTGCCTGAGTCAAGCTGCATAGGGAAAATGGCGCTGGTGAGCTGCTGGATCCGCTCATATTGAAGCCCCGCCCCATTAATGGCACACGGTCTTCCCGATTTTTTATACTGGCTGAGGTGAATAATGTAGTCTACAGTGGGTTGAAACCCCTGTAGTGTAGTGCCAGTGTGGGTAATAAAAGTGGCTTCAGCTCACCCCTCACAGCGGTTTCACAGTGTGCCTGGAGCGCAGCGTGCATGCAGCGCTCCTACCCTTGTGCCGCCATTACCGCCGGCGACCCGCTAACCGGGACGCCGGCTACTTACTCACCGCTTTTCAGTCTTCTGGCTCTGTTAGGGGTGGCGGCGTGCTGCGGGTCTGTATGCTCGCCGTGGTGGGGCTTGCGAATAGGACCCTCAGGAGCTCAGTGTCCTGTCAGCAAGGAACGGGACCATTAACCCTAGGGAGTATGGGCCGTTCTCCCTCCCTAAGTCCCACGAAGCAGGCAGTCTGGTGTCAGCCAGACCTGCATGAAAACAACAAATAGAAAATAAATGCAGAACACTCTTCAGGAGCTTCCCAAGCATGACCGGCTCCTCCGGGCACATTTTCTAAACTGAGTCTGGTTGGTGGGGCATAGAGGGACCTAAGAGAAATACTGAATACAACTTTAATCCAGGAGAATGGCAACTGGGTACTGTGTCGACTGCCTTGGAACCCAAAGACGCAAATAAAAGAATAAAATGAAAACAAACCCAAAAAATTTAGTATACTACAACACACGACAGTCAAAGACGACTATTTTACCAACATCATCGCAACAAGGTTAGTCTTTAATGATTCGGATGTCACAATGCCATAATGTGGTGGGAATACCGAGATCATATTCCTAGTGACAGTCAGGTTTTGCATTTATTCAATCTCAGTTTATTACAATTATTATTATTTATTGATCCAAGTCAGTAATGTCCAATGTATTTTCACGGAAATATTGAAACACGTCTTTATCGAAGGCATATAATTGGGTGCTAAAGAAGAGTTAGACTCATAGTCCGACATGAAACAACAGTTATGTGTTTGCATGCAGACAGTCCGATATGGTGTTATATTGGTTATATGATGTATATATTCTTAATCCGCAGCATACTGGATACAGAAATTAGCAAATTACAGTGGAGTCTGATTACTTGTTGGTCATTGCTCCTAATAGGGCTATAAAGCATCTTCCGTACATGATGGTTGGATTGCTACCTCTCTTCTTTTAGGGATTCAGGGGTCTATGTACTAAGCCTTGCAGAGAGATAAATTAGAGAGAGACAAAGTATCAGCCAATCAGCTCCTGTCATATTTCAAACACAGCCTGTAACATGGCAGTTAGAAGCGGAGTGATTGGTGCTTCATCTCTCTTCGAGGCTCGATACATCTCTCCCTGGGATTGAAGGCACTGGCCAAGGTTGTCCAGCATACTTTATTCCTCATGTGCTGTATGAGAGTGAGCTGTTGTATTTATTCAACAATATTTAGTCTCCAACTTGCCAAAGGAGATCTGAGGACCCGTACAGAACCAACGTGGGGGTGGGGGGCACCCAATGTGTTTCTTCTTTGGGACTTTGTCAGGGATAGACTGATAATGATTATACTAATTACATAACACAACTTAGGGGGACATGTACTAAGCAGTGATAAAAGTGGAGAAGTGAGCCAGTGGAGAAGTTGCCCTTGGCAACCAATCAGCATTGACGTAACATTTATAATTTGCATTCTATAAAAGTATACAGAGCAGCTGATTGGTTGCCATGGACAACTTCTCCGCTGGCTCACTTCTCCATTTTTATCACTGCTTAGTACATGTCCCCCTTAAACAGCTATTGGGCAGATTTATCAAACAGTGAGACAGATGGAGAAGTGTAACGGTCTCTTATCTATTCTTTATACAGAACATTCTCTATAAAAATTATAGGTAGAACCTGATTTATTGCTATGGGCAACTGCTCCGCTGTTTTCCCTGACCCTATGAATGGAAAAGACGTCAATCATGCAGTCACAGCCAGGTTTCCCATCTGTAAGTGCTGGAAATCCCAGAGCATATAAAGGCCAGGGATATCAACACTTATGAAGGGTGAGACGAGACAAGCGAGTTGGGGACAGGGTGACTTTCCTGGAATTACCAGTTTTTTAGATTACAACGCAGACTTCCCATTTGTAATAATTTTAGGCAGGATTAGTGAACCCCTTCTTCAATGTGCACTAGAAAAATACCCAGTAAGGAAAACATCCAGTAAACTGTGACTGCCACTACAGTGCACCAGAGCCCTCATTCCGAGTTGATCGCTCGCTGACGTTTTTCGCAGAGCAGCGATCAGGTTACTACTGCGCATGCGTATGCACCTCAATGCGCACGCGCGTCGTATGGGTACAAACAGCATCGTTGCTGTGCAATGCTTCTAGCGACGAATCCATTCGCAAGGAGATTGACATAAAGATACATATGGGTGTCAACTGACCGTTTTCTGGGAGTGGTAGGGAAAACGCAGGCGTGTTCACGCGTTTGCAGGGCGCGGGACCGGACAGGCTGAAGTGATCGCAGCGGCTGAGTACGTTCAGACCTACTCAGAAACTGCAAAAAAACGTTTTCGTCCCACTCGGCTGCACAAGCGTTCACACACTTGCAAAGCGAAAATACACTCCCCTAGAGGCGGCGACTATCTGATCGCTGCTCTGCAAAAAATAGCTAGCGAGCGATCAACTCGGAATGAGGGCCCAGGCGCGGAGCTTTTGCTGCAACACTGTCCAAATTATTCCACCCACTCCACCTTAATAACTGCTATAGGCCAGACTAGGAAACTTGGTTCAAATCAGATACTTTTGATTGGGCTGATCAGCAAAATTGCCTGGCCTAATTTATTAAAACAAGGGAAACAATGCCCCAGTATATAGAAAATAGTAAGTAAATTGCTGAAATATTCTATTTTAGCAAGAATCTTTTGTATAAATACTAATCTCATCTAGACAGCGATGACATGGGACTGTAATTTATATTAACTCATATTGTAATAAAAGACCTAGAACGTACACAAAATATAACTGGGAATTAATTCAACTAAAACACTGCATTTAAAACCATGTTTGCCTAAAACCAGAAAAAAAAAAGTAAAAAAGTAAAACTTTCAGGAAATGGCTTTTTTTTGCCAGCAGTCCAATTGGTTCACTGCCCCAATGTGGAAAATTGTGACTGCAGCGGCTTGTGATGTGGTGAAGCTTATCCCCCTATACTCCTTTACTCTGGGAGAAAGTAGATTCAACAAGTGGCCCAGGAAAAGGTTAGGAAGTGCACCGTGTGCATACCAGGGTTTATGAATAAAGATCCTATGCCGGTTCTACATAGGGAGTATTTGCAGATCCCCTTCTGAGAGGGAACGCTGTTTGCCATGTGAACATATATTTTCCTTGTAAATCTGTTCGGCTGTCTTGAGACCAGCCAAGTGGGACTCTGCAGCCAAATTTCGGAATTTGTATAAATATGTTCATTTGTATGTGTTTTGCTTTCTACACATGCAATCGTTTATCCATCAGCACGGGATATTTGGACATAAAATGTAAATCTTTCTGACATTTGCAAACAGGGTAAGAAGAAATAAGGGAAGATGGGTGTTAGGTGTGGCGCCAGCCTGCCTAAGTAAAAGAAAATGATGGTGAATCTTGAAGAGTTAGGGACCCAAGGGATGTAACCAGTAACATAGCCAATGCCAGTGAATATAAATTGCGACCCAAGACAGATCTTTTTTTAGCAATTAATGATTACTACAAGCAATTAGAGATTCCTTTACAACCAGATCGCGCTGTGATTATAATCATCTGCAGCTGGAGACGTTCAAATGAATAAGTGTTTAACAGCAAATCCACTATGAAGACATCTTGACGCACCATCTTTTTTTTTTTTTCTTACATGCAATGCAACATAAATGAGAATATGTAACCAACACAACACCACTAAAAGTTAAGAAAATAAAGGAAAAAACTTTAAAAAAATTCTGGTGTAGCAATGTAAAACATTTAATGAGACATTAGTACAACAACAATGAAATAATAAAAACAGAAAAGGATACCAGTGGACGCCTGGGGGGTGAATCAGCCATTGCTGCAGCGTTTCAACGCTGGCCACGGCAGTTTTATTCATCCCTTTGCCACATTCAGCTGAAGTGCTCTCTGCCTATGGGGCAGTGGGCACTTTTGAGCGAGATCCCCACTGCCATAAAGCGCTGGCGAATCCTCCTGGCACCTAACTGAATTCTTGCCAATGTGTCCACGCTAGGCTGTTATAGCAGGGCGCCGCGCCGTTCCTGAATCTACAGTGGCAAAATGCACTCTGCCCTAATCACGGCGTCCTGTATAAAGCAGCCTGCCCAGTGCCATCCTCTTCCACGGGCCACAGTGTTCCGCAGGGGTAAAAGGTGCGGTGTAGTTATAACTGCGGTGAATAGATGGTGTGCGCATGGCCTCTATTACAAATTGAGGGTAGAGCTTGGGGGAACCTCAGCACCTCCAAAGTCCTCAGCATGCCCCCATGAGTGACGCAGACGGGGGTTGAGCCCCCCTCCGAATCCTGCCACACCTCCTTTATGGCCCGGCTCAGCAATCCCGTGCCTGCACCTCGGCGCCCTGCCCTACCCGCATCCTAAAAGGAAAACTAGACACCTAAACTCTTTTCATACATATATCGCTGTGTGATCCAAACTTAACAATCGGATCTGCCTAATCTGATCATCGATGTATGTGGCCTGAATTGTGCAGTCTTTCATATGCAACAGGCAAACCATTATACCCTGTATATAGCAGTATGGATGGTGTAATGGTTAGCATTACTGCCTCATTGAGGTTCATGGGTTCGATTCCCGACACGGCACTGTGTGGAGTTTGTATATTATCCCCGTGCTTGCGCGGGTTTCTTCCAACAATCCAAAAATATACTGGTAGGTTCATTGGAACCCACAAAAATGAAGCCTAGTGTGTGTGTATACATGTGTTTAGGGCAGACTAGATGGGCCAAGTGTTTTTTTATCTGCCATCAGAATTCTATGATTCCAGCCAGGTCTCAACAGCTCTGATATTTTATGAAAAATCAATGAACTTTTTTTTTTTTTTTTTTTTTTAAGCGATCTTTGGTTCACAGTATTTCTGAAATTATGAAAACGTCATGGATTAATATCGTTTGTGTGAAAAGAAATATTTTCACTGTGAAACTTTCTTACATCTCAGTTCCCCCTTTCTTGCTACAATTGAAATGTCCATTCCGGCTGAAACACTTGTAAGAAAGTTTAATTGTTATTTGAAGTGCGCGCTCAGAAAATTTCTCTGCCACAAGAGGCAAAATAAATGGATAACAATCTGCAAAATCTCCGCTATCATTTCAACGATCAAATGTCAGCGGTAACGCAGAAAATGTCTATTTATAACAGATCTTTTTCCATATAAAATGTTTGTGAGGTGCAGGGTGAAAACCAGAGATATTTTACAATACAGACCTGCTTAGATCTTCATAGTTTATTTTACAAAGTTTATTTCTTTTAAACAGTGCAAGCGTCCGTTTTTCCCCCTTAGATCTTATCCTTTATTGAAACAGCAAAGACTGGTGTAAATATTAAGTCCATTAGCGACGCGATTAGCTTCTTGAGGGATTACAAATTTAACATTACCTCTTCCTGACACTTTCATGTAGCAAATAGACATGGTTACAAGGTGACATGTTAGTGACTTGCAATAAACTTTTACAGTGCACCCAAATGGCGTATATAAGCAATTGTATTGTTTAATTTTATATAGTGCACAGCTGTCCAACATTTTACGTGAAGCCAGCAATGTATATATTAGGACTCCAGGTGGTACATTGTTATAAAACAATTATGCTGTACAATAGGGCAGGGAGACTTAACCTACAGGGTCGTGAGTTCCAGTTTTATTTATTACCAGTTATTTATATAGCGCACACATATTCCGCAGCGCTTTCCAGACAATTGACGTTTCCTGCTGTTTTGTACTATTTCTAAATAATTGTTTGGTTGTTTTTTTTGTGGGTTTTTTTTACAGTCACTCACAGCTAAAAAGATAAAAAGTTGCATTAAAATGTTACTTTTAGTATGTTACAAAATATTCATTGGAAAAGTGACATCATTTGGATGCCAAACAAATATTCCTGGACATACGTACTGCCGTGTAAGAGACCACTTTGCATTGGTCACACAATGATTAACATGCTTCGTTTATTTTTGAATATGTCTGCCGATACAATTTTCAGATGACGACTGTCTGAGTGCTATTTATTTATAGACTATGGGGGTCAATCCGAGTTGATCGCTCGCTGCCGATTTTCGCAGGTGAAAAAACAGCATTTCTGCGCATGCGAATGTGCACGCGCAATGTATGGGTACAAAGCCCTTTGTGGTTGTGCTCAGGTTCTAGCAAAGTTTTCCTTTGCACAGGCAGCAACTAGAAGATTGACAGGAAGGGGGCGTTTCTGGGTGTCAAATGACCATTTTCAGGGAGAGTTTGCAAAAATGCAGGTGTGTCCGAAAAAAACGCAGGTGTGGCTGGCCGTTCGCTGGGCGGGTGTATGACGTCTAATCCGGACACTAATAGGCTGAAGTGATCGCAAGCGCTGAGTAGGTTCTGAGCTACTCTGAAACTGCATAAACTGTTTTTGCAGAGCTCGGCTGCACAAGCGTTCACACTTCTGCTAAGCTAAAATACACTCCCCAGTGGGCGGCGGCATAGCGTTTGCACGGCTCCTAAAAACTGCTAGCGAGCGATCAACTCGGAATGACCACCCCCCATGTTACCATGAATAAATGCAGTGAGTCTCTCATACCCGAGTATGCCCTGGTTATAGCATATAAAGATGTCATAAAAGGACAGGCAGAAGGCATTAGGCATTCCGGCTGCAAAGACGTTTATAGCTAAAAGTCTTCAAAGATCAGGTGGCCATTTTAAGAAGTAGTAGTAGTAGTAGTAGTAGTAGTAGTAGTAGTAGTAGGAGCCAGAAGCATCCAGGTACCTTCTTGAGCTATTACCAGGATTCTGGAGGTAAGTCTGTGGACTGTGGTGATAAGTGCGGTTACTGTAGCTGCAGAGACAATTTCCTGGACAAAACTGGCAATATATGAACTCTACTGTATGGGGGGAATTTAATTGCGGGAGTGAAATCTAAAAATAAACAAAAACTGAGGCGCAGCCGTAGCGTCTTGCTATTCAGTGACATGGGATGTGGTGCGTCTTTTTTTTCACGCACCTCAAGAGCAATCGTTAATTTTAGGAAAAAATCACCAGAACTTGCTCTGGCACCCCGGCAGAACAAGCCCCAACCCCACCCCTCCAAGGACTAATTAAGCAATTGAAAGTTTCCAGTTAGCTTTATTAGTCTGTAATTACTCACCTTCCGAAGCAGTGTCTTCTCCAGAGTCAGGATCTGATCCTCTGTAGCAGTGCTGAGCATGTGAGCTGTGTGTGCAAGTGTGTGTGTGTGTGTGTGTGTGTGTGTGTGACCCCCTGTGCAGTGTCATCCATACTGGAGCCGGCCGCTGGGGGAACTACATCTCCCAGCAGCCGCTGAGCCATACTTGCGTACCTGACCCTCTCCATGAGGGAGAAAATACTCTGTTCCTGGACTTTCCTGGTAATGTGTGATTGCCATCACCTGTGGTGAAACACCTTTCTTATCAATTAACTAGCTCACCACAGGTGATGGCAATCATACATTACCACGAAAGTCCAGGAACAGAGCATTTTCTCCCTCATGGAGAGGGTCAGGTAGGCAAGTATGCGCTGAGCCTGCCAGCGGCCTCCTTCCCCAGTGGGAAGATGGAGGTGAGACCATTTTTTTACTCACATCGCGGGGTTCTGAGCGCTGAAAAACCCTGCAACCATTTTTTTTTTTAAAAACTGGACACCACAGGTATCGGAGCATACTCGGTGGCACGAGAGGGGTGGTGGTGGTGGTGGTGGTGGTGGTGGTGGGGAGACTGTACAAATTACCTGGGTCCAGGTCTGATGGAGTCCCCCCTGCGTTACCTGGAAGAAGCAGCTGCAGCTTCTCTTCTAAGCCCAGCACACGCTGCTGTGTGCAGGGCTGTAGAGTAGCCAGGGAAGTGCTTAAAGTAAAATTTTTATTTTTTTCTAAGGGTGCATGGCCACGCCTCCTGTGATTAGGTCATGCCCCCTGAAAAGTACCTGGGCCCAGCCAGGCTCTCTACTGCCCTGGCTGGAAGGCATGCCATGCTCCTGTGAGTGAGGGTATCATGTGCTAGACACGCTCTTCCAAAGAGGTGTGGCCACATTGGCGGATTCAGGGGGGGGGGGGGGCACCAAGGCACGTGCCCCCCCTGTCATTTTCAGGCTTTTTTTTTTTTTTTTATTGTACTTGCTGCCAGCATTAATAGTACCTGTAGCAGCAGCTTGGTCAAAGGCTCAGCAGCAGCTCCGCGGCTTCCGCCTCCGTGAGCTCTGCAAGCTTCCCGGACCCAGCTGCTTGTCAGTCATCGGAAGAGTGAAGACGGGAGGGAAGGCGAGGTCAAAAGAATGCTCCAATTAACGGCAGAGGGAGACAAGGAGATTCCTACATATGCTTTTCAACCTCCTCTCCCCTCTGCTCCACACAGTCACACACAGACGGGATCCCACCAGCCAGTATGTGGGGCGGCCTGCTGCAGAACTGTGCCAGTAATACATAAACATGCATTGACTTATTGCCCACACACGGCAGCTACAGTAAGTTCAACTAGAAGTGTGTCTGTGCTGCACTGAGGATATGCATTTACTAGTCTGCTTCAATGAGTTTTGTAGGTGCAGGCTAAAATCCTAAACTCTGCCGCATTCCTGACCTGACCCAGACAATAAAGTGCAACAGGCCAACATAAAACAAACAGGAGACAGCCAGGAATACAGAAGGACAGCATCAAAAATAATTAATCCTATTGTTTTCTGATAGAGTAGGTACATAAAAGCCTGGTTGCCATATATTAAAATATTGTAAATATATAACATCACAGATTTTCAAAAACTTCCAGGGACCCATTTTATATTCTAAAAAATGTGCTTTATTATTTGGCTTACTTTTCAGTTATTAGCATTACATCATCACCGTTAATGGCAGATCTTTGTGAATTTTAAATACAGGTAAATGTTTATTAAATAAATCCATGTGCTCTGCATTTATATTCAGAATGGATAATACTTGTGGTGATATACAGTACTGTAGCAGGTGGAAAATGTATGTGTTTTAAAATAAGATATAGATTTGAATGCTTACAATTAGACAAATTCTGTCTTTTAGCAAATGGTATTCAAAACATTTCTATTTAAACAATTTTACTTTACTGTTAGTAGTGGTTTCATAGAGCACTTACTCACACTCTATGGGGCCTATGTATCAAGCATTTTACCATAAAATGATGTAGAAACTGAATTTTCTGAATGATTTTATGGCTGGTGGCTATATACTAATAGCATAATGCAGATTTCACAAAATCTCTTGCTGAATGCTAATTAGCACTACAGATCGCAGTCCCCATTATTATCAGCAAAGCTTTTCAGAGTTTGTTCACGTTAGTTTACACCATCTCACCTTTTAGCCTAAAGAGGCATAGTAGCAGGTGAGAGATCTTTCGCTCGCCCTACTGCAGCCTCCGTCCAGCAGGAACGTGCGTTGAGGCAACTGGCTGAGGATGCACTGGCTACTACCAGAGCCAGATTTACACACAATATATGAGCCAAAGGGTACACGTAGGCATTATACACAGGTTCAGCAGTATATACATGTGGGCATTATACACAGGTTCAGCAGTATATACGTGTGGGCATTATACACAGGTTCAGCAGTATATACATGTGGGCATTATACACAGGTTCAGCAGTATATACATGTGGGCATTATACACAGGTTCAGCAGTATATACATGTGGGCATTATACACAGGTTCAGCAGTATATACGTGTGGGCATTATACACAGGTTCAGCAGTATATACATGTGGGCATTATACACAGGATCAGCAGTATATACATGTGGGCATTATACACAGGTTCAGCAGTATATACATGTGGGCATTATACACAGGTGATACTGCTGGAAATTTGGTGAGCTTTGATCAGCGATGTGCGGAAAAGGTAGGCAGGGGTAGGGATGGACATCGCATCACGATGGTTTGCAACCATCAATGTTTTGTTGCGTTGGTAGTGGTTTTTCCCTCTAATGTTTGCCGCCATCTAATGGTAAACATTTGATGGTGTAGTGATGGGCCCGCCCCAAGTCCGATCCCAGGCCACCATACTGCAGAGGGTTGAACATGCGCAAACAGGACTTTTTTTGCGCATGCGCTAATCATATGATTTTTTTTTCTTCTATCTAATTCTTTTTTTGCATCGAAAGATCATTTGATGGTGGGCTTGCGATATCCATCCATAGGCCCCTGCCATAGACTTTTCACTCCAAAGATTTGACTATATAAATGATTAGATACAAAGAAGATATTTATAATATATTCTTTGTATTTTCCATATACGTTAGTATGACAGGAAAGGCTCTGACTCACCTGCCTCACCTCACCGCACGTCACTGCCACACCCCACAACTAAACTTTCCCAATCACAGTGCCCCCCCTGTCATTTTTTTCTGGATCCGCCCCTGTGTGGCCATGCTCCCAGCATTCTGTGGTCACACCCCCTCCAGGGGGGGTGGGGGCCCAGAAAGTTCTCGTACCGGGGCCCAGGATTTCTCTTGGCAGCCCTGAGCATACCCACGGTATTCCAAAATTGAGCGAGAGGTACGGAAGTTTTTTTTTTATCTGGCTAAACCGCATGCCCAGTTGAATTCTCCTCTATGTTTATACAGGCATCTTAGATCTGGTACCATATTAAAATGCTGGTGTTTTTTCATCCAAACAGCAGAATGCATTGTGAGGCGGAGGTCTGGTCTATATAAACCACAACCTTAGACTAAGTAGGTATTAGAATTAGTTGCGTGTGCACTATCTGGTCATAGGAGTTACACTGAATTTGTTTCTATAGAGATGACACGGTATGGAATTGTTAGGGTCTCCTGCCCTGTGCTGCCACGTCGTCATGGCAACCGGGAGACAAGTGCTAGCGGAGTAACCTGAGCGCAGCTGATACTCCGGTTCGGGTCTTTTGCTGTGCAGTGGTTATAGGCTCTGTGCATGGCAGGGGATCCGGTGCTGGTTTTTGTGCTCACAGTCTGTGAGGTCTGAGTGGGGCGTGGACAGCACCTGCTTTATAAGGCCTCTTTTCAGGGTAAGCAGATGCTGCTGAATCTTTGTTGGTTAGTCAGTTTCTGAAAGTTAGCCAGTACTGTGTAGCTTTGTATTTGTTTGTTGCTTACTGCAAATAGGCCTGGGGATTTGGTATTACACTCTGCCAATCCAGACCTAGCAGTAAGACTGGAGTCAGTCGTTTAGCTTGCTGGGGTTCTGTTACTACTCTGTGAACTTAGCAAGTTTGCGGCTGTATTCTAAGACTTGCCTGTCTAATCCTGTCTCACTGTGCTAGGTGTCAGGGGTCAGTTTAGTGGCAGTAAACCGAACCTGTGCACTGCAAGTGAGAATTAGGATTGTGGAGAATCTCCTTGTGTCTATCATTCCATCTCTGACCAAGGAGTTTACTGCCACACCCGTTGGTAACCCTTTAGGGTTTTGCTGTTGCCCTTAGCAACAGCATTTCGGGTTTTCTATGTATTAAAACACAACATCTTGCTTTTCACATCTGAGCAGTTCTAATACAAGGGAGATACCCAGTTCCTTAGCCTCTGGGCTTCTCTGTTCACGTTGTGTGTATTTTGTTACCCTACCACCTTCTGTGTACGTTATGTCATATTCCCTAGTCTGTCTGTGAGTCCATTTGTTTTGCATAACAGTTCAAACACCAGTACATTCCTGCAGGCACTGGAGTGCATAACAGTCCTGACACCAGTACTTTCCTGCAGGCACTGGTGTGCATAACATATTCAGCAGCCCAATACTCCTGTTGAAATTTTGTGGGAATATGGAGCATACCCCTCAAAATACGTTGCAACAGGTGGTTGATCAGGTGCAGGTCCTGACTCAAAAATGTAATGATTTGTCCATTAAAATGCACACCTCCCAGGCTGCTGGCGGAGCTCCCGCAGCAGCAGCACCTGCAGGGGTTAAGGAGCCGAAAGTAAATCTCCCGGTTCGTTTTTCTGGAGATCGCTCGCAGTTCTTTTGTTTCAAGGAGAGCTGCAAGCTATACTTCCGGCTTAGGCCTCAGTCTTCTGGGTCGGAGATTCAGCGGGTGGGCATAGTGATTTCCTTGCTACAAGGAGACCCACAGGTCTGGGCATATGGGTTGCAGCCTGACTGTCCGTTGCTTAAAAGTGTTGATGCTTTTTTTACGGCACTGGGCATGTTGTATGATGACCCTGACAAGACGGCCTCAGCCGAGGCTCAGATTTCGATCCTTAAGCAAGGGCGAAGGCCAGTTGAGGTTTACTGTACGGAGTTTCGGAGGTTGGCCCATGATACCCAGTGGAATGACCCAGCCCTGAGACACCAGTACCGAAGAGGTCTTTCTAACCAGATAAAGGACCAACTGGTACAACATCCCTTGCCTGATAGCTTGGATCAGCTCATGCAGTTATCCATCCGGGTGGATAGACGGCTGAGAGAGCGTAGGCTTGAAAGGGAGACTGAGATTTCCTTCCTTCCCAAGGGAACCTCAGACTCTGAGGAATTTTCCGAGGAGCCTATGCAGATTGGGGCTACCCGCCTCTCCTCGCGTGAGAAGATGCGGAGGAGACAGCAGGGGTTGTGTTTGTACTGTGGGAATAAAGGTCATGTGGTAGTATCATGCCCAGAAAAGCCGGAAAACTTCAGGGCCTGAGGGTGATGGGAAATATCCTGTCAGGCCAGAAGTCAGAATTTCCCAAGAAGACTTTTATCATTCCGGTGACTTTGAAGATCCTCGGTCAAACTGTCAAGACTGAGGCCTTTGTGGACAGTGGGGCCGACGGGGTTTTTATGGACCGCCAATTCGCCCTGAAACACTCTGTTCCCTTAGTACCCTTGGCATCGGAAATTGAGATTTGTGGGTTAAACGGGGAACCATTATCCCAAGGTAAAATTACCTCTTGCACTAGCCAGATTTCTTTGTTTATTGGAGCCACACACTCTGAAAAATTGTCCTTTTATGTGACTGTCTGTACTTTTGCCCCATTGGTGTTAGGGTTACCCTGGTTAAGGGCCCACAATCCTCAATTTGACTGGGTCTCTGGGGAGATTCTTAGTTGGAGTACTGATTGTTTCAGGAGTTGCTTGAGCCTTCCAGTCAGGTTCTCGCAGCTAAGTTTGCCAGGATTGCCAGGGTGTTATGCAGATTTTGCGGACGTGTTCTCCAAAAAAGTTGCAGAGGTACTACCTCCCCATCGCTCCTATGACTGTGCCATTGATTTGTTGCCAAATGCTAAGCTTCCCAAGAGCAGGTTGTACTCCCTGTCACGTCCTGAGACTCAGGCTATGGCAGAGTACATTCAGGAGAACTTGGCTAAGGGATTTATCAGACCTTCACAGTCTCCAGTTGGGTCGGGGTTCTTCTTCGTGGGTAAAAAGGACGGTTCGTTGCGACCCTGCATCGACTTCAGGGAATTGAACCGTATCACGATTAAAAACTCATACCCACTGCCTCTCATTTCGGTCTTGTTTGACCAGCTTCGTACGGACACCATTTTTTCTAAGATTGACCTACGCGGTGCGTACAATCTAATCCGAATAAGAGAGGGGGATGAATGGAAGACTGCCTTTAATACCCACTCGGGGCATTATGAATATTTGGTGATGCCTTTTGGGCTCTGTAATGCCCCGGCAGTCTTCCAGGATTTCATGAATGATGTGCTCAGGGAATATTTGGATAGATTCTTAGTTGTATACTTAGATGACATCCTAATCTTCTCCCATTCCCTGGAGGAACATCGGAAGCATGTACGCTTAGTCCTCCAGAAACTCAGAGACCACCGGCTTGGGGCGAAGCTGGAGAAGTGCGAATTTGAAGTTCAGCAAATCGCATTTCTAGGATATATTATCTCCCCAGAAGGTTTCCAAATGGAGGGTTCCAAGGTACAGGCAGTCCTGGATTGGGTGCAGCCCACTAGTTTGAAGGCGCTTCAGCGTTTCCTGGGCTTTGCGAATTTTTATAGACGATTTATCGCTGGATTTTCGTCTATAGTGGCGCCCTTGGTGGCACTCACTAAGAAAGGGGCGGATGTTGCTCACTGGTCTTGTGAGGCTAAAGCGGCTTTTGCCCGTCTCAAAAGGGCATTTGTTTCGGCCAAGGTGCTGCGACACCCAGATCCAGAGCGTCCTTTTGTGGTGGAGGTGGATGCCTCTGAGATGGGTATTGGGGCAGTGCTTTCTCAGATGGGAGTGTCAGATAATCGCCTTCATCCCTGTGCTTACTTTTCCCGTAAATTTTCGCCTGCCGAGATGAATTATGACGTGGGTAACCGGGAATTGTTGGCTATTAAGGATGCACTCGAGGAGTGGAGACACTGGCTTGAGGGGGCTAAGTTTGTGGTCTCAATTCTCACCGACCATAAGAATCTGGCATATTTAGAGTCAGCGAAGCGTCTCAATGCCAGGCAGGCACGATGGGCTTTGTTTTTTGCTCGCTTTAATTTTTTGATAACATATCGCCCTGGGTCAAAAAACATCAAGGCTGATGCGCTCTCGCGGAGTTTTGCTCCAATCCAGGAGACCACCGAGGAGCCGTTGCCCATTGTTTCCCCATCATGTATTAAAGTGGGCATTACCCAGGACCTCTTATCATTAGTCCTTAGAGCACAGGAGCAGGCTCCTCCAGACCTTCCGGTAGGTCTTTTGTTTGTGCCTCCTAGGTTAAGACAGCGAGTGTTCCTGGAATTCCATGCCAAGAAGTCTGCAGGTCACCCGGGTATTGCCAGAACTCGGGAGTTGCTATCTAGGGCGGTGTGGTGGCCCTCGGTGGCTAAGGATGTGGATCAGTGGGTTCGGGCATGTGACATCTGTGCCCGAAATAAGACTCCTAGAGGGGTTCCTGTTGGCCCACTACATCCACTCTCTATCCCATCTAAGCCATGGACCCACATTTCAATGGATTTTGTGGTGGACTTGCCCAAATCCTCGGGGATGACAGCCATCTGGGTTGTCGTAGACAGGTTTTCGAAGATGGCGCACTTCGTTCCACTGGTTGGGCTGCCATCGGCCAGACGCCTGTCTGAATTATTTATGCTGCATGTTGTGCGTCTCCACGGGTTGCCACTTGATGTGGTCTCTGACCGCGGATCCCAGTTTGTGGCCAAATTCTGGAGGGCATTTTGTTCCGATCTCCAGATTTCTGTCAGCTTGTCGTCGGGCTACCATCCGCAGTCTAATGGGCAGACTGAAAGGGTGAACCAGTCCTTGGAGCAGTTCCTCAGGTGTTATGTCTCCAAGTGTCAGACTGACTGGGTTGCTCATCTGTCCATGGCGGAGTTTGCCTATAACAACGCGGCTCACTCTGCTACAGGGATCTCTCCCTTCCTTTGTGTGTATGGGCATCATCCTAAGGCCAATTCTTTTGACCCCCTGGACTCCACGCCTGGTGGTTCCTCTGTGGTTTCGGTCCTTAGAGGTATTTGGCGGAAAGTGAAGAAAGCCCTTGTGTCTGTGTCATTAGTGACCAAAAGGGTTTTTGATAAGCGGAAAAGACCCTGCAGCTTCAAATTAGGAGACTTCGTCTGGTTGTCTACCAAGAATTTGAAGTTGAGACAGCCATCTCATAAGTTAGGCCCCCGGTTCATCGGCCCTTATAAGATCACCAGGGTTATCAATCCGGTGGCATTTCAGTTAGATCTGCCCCGTTCTTTGGGTATCAATAAAACATTTCATTGTTCCCTTTTAAAACGGGCGATTAGTAATCCTTCTTCCAGTGGAAGACCTTCCCCTCTTCTGATACGTGGCCAGAGGGAGTTTGTTGTTGAAAGGATTCTTGACTCCAAGGTGGTTCGGGGTCGGCTGTCATTTTTGGTGCACTGGAAAGGGTATGGCCCGGAGGAGCGGTCGTGGGTGCGCAGTTGTGATCTTCATGCCCCCAGACTGATACGCTCTTTCTTCTCGCAGTTCCCCGATAAACCCGGTGGTAGGGGTTCTTTGACCCCTCATCAGAGGGGGGGTACTGTTAGGGTCTCCTGCCCTGTGCTGCCACGTCGTCATGGCAACCGGGAGACAAGTGCTAGCGGAGTAACCTGAGCGCAGCTGATACTCCGGTTCGGGTCTTTTGCTGTGCAGTGGTTATAGGCTCTGTGCATGGCAGGGGATCCGGTGCTGGTTTTTGTGCTCACAGTCTGTGAGGTCTGAGTGGGGCGTGGACAGCACCTGCTTTATAAGGCCTCTTTTCAGGGTAAGCAGATGCTGCTGAATCTTTGTTGGTTAGTCAGTTTCTGAAAGTTAGCCAGTACTGTGTAGCTTTGTATTTGTTTGTTGCTTACTGCAAATAGGCCTGGGGATTTGGTATTACACTCTGCCAATCCAGACCTAGCAGTAAGACTGGAGTCAGTCGTTTAGCTTGCTGGGGTTCTGTTACTACTCTGTGAACTTAGCAAGTTTGCGGCTGTATTCTAAGACTTGCCTGTCTAATCCTGTCTCACTGTGCTAGGTGTCAGGGGTCAGTTTAGTGGCAGTAAACCGAACCTGTGCACTGCAAGTGAGAATTAGGATTGTGGAGAATCTCCTTGTGTCTATCATTCCATCTCTGACCAAGGAGTTTACTGCCACACCCGTTGGTAACCCTTTAGGGTTTTGCTGTTGCCCTTAGCAACAGCATTTCGGGTTTTCTATGTATTAAAACACAACATCTTGCTTTTCACATCTGAGCAGTTCTAATACAAGGGAGATACCCAGTTCCTTAGCCTCTGGGCTTCTCTGTTCACGTTGTGTGTATTTTGTTACCCTACCACCTTCTGTGTACGTTATGTCATATTCCCTAGTCTGTCTGTGAGTCCATTTGTTTTGCATAACAGTTCAAACACCAGTACATTCCTGCAGGCACTGGAGTGCATAACAGTCCTGACACCAGTACTTTCCTGCAGGCACTGGTGTGCATAACAGGAATAC
This sequence comes from Pseudophryne corroboree, assembly GCF_028390025.1. Classification (NCBI taxonomy): domain Eukaryota; kingdom Metazoa; phylum Chordata; class Amphibia; order Anura; family Myobatrachidae; genus Pseudophryne; species Pseudophryne corroboree. The sequence goes on along the minus strand of NC_086452.1, from coordinate 433,791,858 downwards.
ATTTTGGCTATTATACTTTTACGTTTTTGCTACACGGAACTACATTTATCAGCAAGCATGGGGAGCTATTGCATACCTCCCAACTGTACCGATTTTCGCGGGACAGTCCCGTTTTTGGGGGACTGTCCCGCTGTCCCACCCGCGGGCCACAGTGTCCCGCGGTGGGGGGGTCAGTTGGGAGGCTCTGTCAATCGCTGCTCTGCTTAGCAGAGCAGCGGTGAATAGACGCTGTGCGCATGCGCACAGCGTCTATTCAGTGGAGTCAGAGGGAGAGGGAGCATGCCAGCGGCTCACAGAGTGCTGGGCATGCCCCCTCAGTGATGAAAACGGGGCGTGGCCCGCGAGTCCTCCCGTGAAACCACGCCCCTTTTTATAGGCCACACACCCTTTTCGGGAGCACGAGCGGCTTCGCCGCGTGAGTGTCCCGCTTCACTAAAGAACAATGTTGGGAGGTATGCTATTGTCTGGAAGGGCATGGCGGCTCTCGTGGTTCAGCAGCTGCCAGCAATTCCCCAATAAATGAGGCAAAATTGTCCGTTAATAGTTAGATGCAAAACTTTAAGTAGCGTATTCAACTTTCTGGCGCACTTGCTAAAGAGATAAAATATGAACTGGTTTGACAAACACGAGGCACAAAGTGTGAACTGTTGGAGCGCGGTATTTGATAGCTGAAATTTCCCCCGATCTCGTCAGATTGAAGTAGTGTTTTTTTTTATGTCTACAAAGACCTAAAGAAAGATTTTCTCATTTAACTGTACAAGCGGACTTATTAAGCAATTGAAAGTTTCCAATTAGCTTTATTAGTCTATAATTACTCACCTTCCGAAGCAGTGTCTTCTCCAGAGTCAGGATCTCACTTAGTTATTCAGCTAAGAATGCTGCTTTAAATACGCCTTTTATCTAATTGGCTGTGTTCTAAGCATTATGATGCTTTGATTAGATAGTAAACAAGAGGTACATTTACGTACTCAGAACCCGATTCAAAAATATATTTGCAATGTTATTGACAGACATCGTTTGTAGGGGGTAACGATAGGTGGCTACTAAAATGCAAGGGTGTGGCACAAACGTTTTGGGGACAAGTAACTGCCTACAATCCTGTACACATTCAAATGGATAATGAGGATTACCGCCAGATGTGCGTCCAATAGTTGCGTCTTTGCACACAAACGGCGGATCTGTGATGCTTCCAGTGGGTGTCTCAATACAAATCCCTGCAGCTGCAACATTTGCAGATTTTCCACACAACCGCTCTGTACCAATTTTAAAGCTGCAAAGGCATCTCTGAATCAGACCCTTGTCAAATGTTCCTTAATAAATATATAATTAATAATGTAAGCTTCATACATATTGGAATCAACTGTAATGCATCAATATATAGGGGGAATTCAATTAGCCGCAGTTAATTGATTGACCAGAGGTTATTCAATTGTCCCCGATACCCGATAGGGGTTATTCAATTGTCCCCGGAGGCAGGCAATAGAAAATCTCTGATAAGTGCTGTTTTTTTCACGCCCACTATAAACACATGGATCTGGGAACTTATCCCGGATCCTATGTGTTTTCACACGAAAATGGGTTTCTTTTCGAGCAAAAAACAAACAAACTGGGTTTAATTGAATTGCCAGAAAAGAAACACATTGGAAAAAGCTCTTTTTTATGCAAAAATGGATCAGACAGAATTGAATTCTCCCCACAGTCTTAATATTTAATAATATTAAAAAAAAAAAATCACATTTATAATAATCCAGTACATTAAATTGCAATGTATTCTTCTTCTTCAAGAAGGAACGTTCACTACCACTGAACATTGTCCAATAAATCACTACCTTAAACCCTTATCAGCTACTACTTCCTCGCCTGGGCTGCTATTTCAAAATACTATGCCATTATTATTCTTCGAGAACGCTGCTTCCTCCTATGAGTAGCTAAATCAACAAGACGACTTACACCAGAAACTGTTTGGAAAATGTAGAAATCTATATACACAGTTCCGACTAACACTAACAATGTCTTATTTTATACTCAGAGCTGAGCTGATGACAAATGCCAGACGACGAGAGCCAGCGGGGATTTTAAACATCTCACTGAAGTTTCAGGCATAGAAAATGCGCTGGTCCAAAACATCCCTGCAGTCTCCCCGAAACTACAGCACAGCGAGCGGAGTCCGCTCACTAGAGACTCTGGAAAATATACAAACCGTTGTCACCCACATGAAAGCCTTAACGATTTACAATAGTTATAGCGCGTGTGCTATTGTGCTTTGTATGTTTTCCACCTGTGACAGACCTGAAGTCAGTATATATACTGTTTTACCAAACACAAACCAAGTCCGCCATGCAATAAACCACAAAGTAAGTGGTGTAGTTCTAACAATGCACTACGCCAATCAGTGCTGTAACTAGGTGTGTGCGCTGTGTGCATTGTGCCTTGTCCCCGATTGGCTGTCCTACCCTGGGGGTGTGGCAGTGACGTACCATGCCGCAGCACCAACCCCGGCTGCTCCGTTGCAAGGCAGTCTGCTTCTCCGCTCCTCGAACAGCCCTGGTGGTCTAGTGCTCCTGTGCCTCTCTGTGCTGTGCGAGTCTCGCGCGGCGCCTGTCAGCATCCGAGCTGGGAGGGTCCTCCTCGCCGCCCGCTCAGTGGATACAGAGGGCTCCGCTCAGACCTGCGCGGCTGTTGACTGAGGGTAACAGCTCGTGTTGCATGGGCAGCGGAGGAGAAAGGGTCATAAAGCAAGAGCAGCGCTGTGTGTGGGGTGTGTGGATGTCACCTAGTCCCGGGCACAGGGCTGGCATCCAAGTGCCGCAATGACAGGGGGATGCCCGGCCCTGCTCTCTGTACTGCTGTGTATTGTCCTGCGGTAATGCATATGTCAGGGACCGTTTTTAACATCTCCATGTTACTGTGCTGGAATGCATAGTGTCTGTGTGTGTCATACAGCACAGTACTGGGACCCAGTGCCGTAACTAGGTGTGTGCGCTGTGTGCATTGCACACAGCGCACTTGTGATAGGGGCGCATCAGATGCGCTTTGTCCCTGATTGGCTGTCCTATCCTGGGAGTGTGGCAGTGATGTATTGAGCACAGGGTGCCATGCCGCAGGACCAACCCCGGCTGCTCCGTTGCAAGGCAAAGTCTCCTCCGCTCGTCGGACAGCCCTGGTGGTCTAGAGTTTTATGCGGCTATAGCCGCGGCTTCTACAGTAACTGACTGTGACTGTCGGCTGCAGCCACAGTCACGTGATCTCTACACAGCGGGATCGGATTTACAGCCTGCGCTGCCATTGCTGTGACAGGAGAAGACCCGGTCCTGGGATGAGCTCGGAGCCAGAGTTGGGGTGGAGGGAGAGGCGGTTGCTACTGCTCCAGCGCGCTGGGTCTGCCTGCGGTAACTGCTTATCACACACTACTACAAGAAGGAAGGTGAGGCCTGGGGCACAGTGTAATTGGTGATCCCATGTACTCTGCTGCCTAATGTGTAAAAAGGGTGACTGTGCTGCCGTAATGTGTAAAAAGTGTGACTGTGCTGCCGTAATGTGTAAAAAGGGTGACTGTGCTGCCGTAATGTGTAAAAAGGGTGACTGTGCTGCCGTAATGTGTAAAAAGGGTGACTGTGCTGCCGTAATGTGTAAAAAGGGTGACTGTGCTGCCGTAATGTGTAAAAAGGGTGACTGTGCTGCCGTAATGTGTAAAAAGGGTGACTGTGCTGCCGTAATGTGTAAAAAGGGTGACTGTGCTGCCGTAATGTGTAAAAAGGGTGACTGTGCTGCCGTAATGTGTAAAAAGGGTGACTGTGCTGCCGTAATGTGTAAAAAGGGTGACTCTGCTGCCTAATGTGTAAAAAGGGTGACTGTGCTGCCGTAATGTGTAAAAAGTGTGACTGTGCTGCCGTAATGTGTAAAAAGGGTGACTGTGCTGCCGTAATGTGTAAAAAGGGTGACTGTGCTGCCGTAATGTGTAAAAAGGGTGACTGTGCTGCCGTAATGTGTAAAAAGGGTGACTGTGCTGCTGTAATGTGTAAAAAGGGTGACTGTGCTGCTGTAATGTGTAAAAAGGGTGACTGTGCTGCCGTAATGTGTAAAAAGTGTGACTGTGCTGCCGTAATGTGTAAAAAGGGTGACTGTGCTTCCGTAATGTGTAAAAAGGGTGACTGTGCTGCTGTAATGTGTAAAAAGGGTGACTGTGCTGCTGTAATGTGTAAAAAGGGTGACTGTGCTTCCGTAATGTGTAAAAAGGGTGACTGTGCTGCTGTAATGTGTAAAAAGGGTGACTGTGCTGCTGTAATGTGTAAAAAGGGTGACTGTGCTGCTGTAATGTGTAAAAAGGGTGACTGTGCTGCCGTAATGTGTAAAAAGGGTGACTGTGCTGCCGTAATGTGTAAAAAGGGTGACTGTGCTGCCGTAATGTGTAAAAAGTGTGACTGTGCTGCTGTAATGTGTAAAAACGGTGACTGTGCTGCCGTAATGTGTAAAAAGGGTGACTGTGCTGCTGTAATGTGTAAAAAGTGTGACTGTGCTGCCGTAATGTGTAAAAAGTGTGACTGTGCTGCCGTAATGTGTAAAAAGGGTGACTGTGCTGCTGTAATGTGTAAAAACGGTGACTGTGCTGCCGTAATGTGTAAAAAGGGTGACTGTGCTGCTGTAATGTGTAAAAAGTGTGACTGTGCTGCCGTAATGTGTAAAAAGGGTGACTGTGCTGCTGTAATGTGTAAAAAGTGTGACTGTGCTGCCGTAATGTGTAAAAAGGGTGACTGTGCTGCCGTAATGTGTAAAAAGTGTGACTGTGCTGCTGTAATGTGTAAAAAGTGTGACTGTGCTGCCGTAATGTGTAAAAAGGGTGACTGTGCTGCCGTAATGTGTAAAAAGGGTGACTGTGCTGCCGTAATGTGTAAAAAGGGTGACTGTGCTGCTGTAATGTGTAAAAAGTGTGACTGTGCTGCCGTAATGTGTAAAAAGTGTGACTGTGCTGCTGTAATGTGTAAAAAGTGTGACTGTGCTGCTGTAATGTGTAAAAAGTGTGACTGTGCTGCCGTAATGTGTAAAAAGGGTGACTGTGCTGCTGTAATGTGTAAAAAGGGTGACTGTGCTGCTGTAATGTGTAAAAAGGGTGACTGTGCAGCTGTAATGTGTAAAAAGGGTGACTGTGCTGCTGTAATGTGTAAAAAGTGTGACTGTGCTGCCGTAATGTGTAAAAAGGGTGACTGTGCTGCTGTAATGTGTAAAAAGTGTGACTGTGCTGCCGTAATGTGTAAAAAGTGTGACTGTGCTGCTGTAATGTGTAAAAAGGGTGACTGTGCTGCTGTAATGTGTAAAAAGTGTGACTGTGCTGCCGTAATGTGTAAAAAGGGTGACTGTGCTGCTGTAATGTGTAAAAAGGGTGACTGTGCTGCTGTAATGTGTAAAAAGGGTGACTGTGCTGCCGTAATGTGTAAAAAGGGTGACTGTGCTGCCGTAATGTGTAAAAAGGGTGACTGTGCTGCCGTAATGTGTAAAAAGGGTGACTGTGCTGCCGTAATGTGTAAAAAGGGTGACTGTGCTGCCGTAATGTGTAAAAAGGGTGACTGTGCTGCCGTAATGTGTAAAAAGGGTGACTGTGCTGCCGTAATGTGTAAAAAGGGTGACTGTGCTGCCGTAATGTGTAAAAAGGGTGACTGTGCTGCCGTAATGTGTAAAAAGGGTGACTGTGCTGCCGTAATGTGTAAAAAGGGTGACTGTGCTGCCGTAATGTGTAAAAAGGGTGACTGTGCTGCCGTAATGTGTAAAAAGGGTGACTGTGCTGCCGTAATGTGTAAAAAGGGTGACTGTGCTGCCGTAATGTGTAAAAAGGGTGACTGTGCTGCCGTAATGTGTAAAAAGGGTGACTGTGCTGCCGTAATGTGTAAAAAGGGTGACTGTGCTGCCGTAATGTGTAAAAAGTGTGACTGTGCTGCCGTAATGTGTAAAAAGGGTGACTGTGCTGCCGTAATGTGTAAAAAGGGTGACTGTGCTGCCGTAATGTGTAAAAAGTGTGACTGTGCTGCCGTAATGTGTAAAAAGGGTGACTGTGCTGCTGTAATGTGTAAAAAGGGTGACTGTGCTGCTGTAATGTGTAAAAACGGTGACTGTGCTGCTGTAATGTGTAAAAACGGTGACTGTGCTTCCGTAATGTGTAAAAAGGGTGACTGTGCTGCCGTAATGTGTAAAAAGGGTGACTGTGCTGCTGTAATGTGTAAAAAGGGTGACTGTGCTGCCGTAATGTGTAAAAAGGGTGACTGTGCTGCCGTAATGTGTAAAAAGGGTGACTGTGCTGCCGTAATGTGTAAAAAGGGTGACTGTGCTGCCGTAATGTGTAAAAAGTGTGACTGTGCTGCCGTAATGTGTAAAAAGGGTGACTGTGCTGCCGTAATGTGTAAAAAGGGTGACTGTGCTGCCGTAATGTGTAAAAAGTGTGACTGTGCTGCCGTAATGTGTAAAAAGGGTGACTGTGCTGCTGTAATGTGTAAAAAGGGTGACTGTGCTGCTGTAATGTGTAAAAACGGTGACTGTGCTGCTGTAATGTGTAAAAACGGTGACTGTGCTTCCGTAATGTGTAAAAAGGGTGACTGTGCTGCCGTAATGTGTAAAAAGGGTGACTGTGCTGCTGTAATGTGTAAAAAGGGTGACTGTGCTGCCGTAATGTGTAAAAAGTGTGACTGTGCTGCCGTAATGTGTAAAAAGGGTGACTGTGCTGCCGTAATGTGTAAAAAGGGTGACTGTGCTGCCGTAATGTGTAAAAAGGGTGACTGTGCTGCCGTAATGTGTAAAAAGTGTGACTGTGCTGCCGTAATGTGTAAAAAGGGTGACTGTGCTGCTGTAATGTGTAAAAAGGGTGACTGTGCTGCTGTAATGTGTAAAAACGGTGACTGTGCTGCTGTAATGTGTAAAAACGGTGACTGTGCTTCCGTAATGTGTAAAAAGGGTGACTGTGCTGCCGTAATGTGTAAAAAGGGTGACTGTGCTGCTGTAATGTGTAAAAAGGGTGACTGTGCTGCCGTAATGTGTAAAAACGGTGACTGTGCTGCCGTAATGTGTAAAAAGGGTGACTGTGCTGCCGTAATGTGTAAAAAGTGTGACTGTGCTGCCGTAATGTGTAAAAAGGGTGACTGTGCTGCCGTAATGTGTAAAAAGGGTGACTGTGCTGCCGTAATGTGTAAAAAGGGTGACTGTGCTGCCGTAATGTGTAAAAAGGGTGACTGTGCTGCTGTAATGTGTAAAAAGGGTGACTGTGCTGCTGTAATGTGTAAAAACGGTGACTGTGCTGCTGTAATGTGTAAAAAGGGTGACTGTGCTTCCGTAATGTGTAAAAAGGGTGACTGTGCTGCTGTAATGTGTAAAAACGGTGACTGTGCTTCCGTAATGTGTAAAAAGGGTGACTGTGCTGCCGTAATGTGTAAAAAGGGTGACTGTGCTGCCGTAATGTGTAAAAAGGGTGACTGTGCTGCTGTAATGTGTAAAAAGGGTGACTGTGCTGCCGTAATGTGTAAAAACGGTGACTGTGCTGCCGTAATGTGTAAAAAGGGTGACTGTGCTGCCGTAATGTGTAAAAAGTGTGACTGTGCTGCCGTAATGTGTAAAAAGGGTGACTGTGCTGCCGTAATGTGTAAAAAGGGTGACTGTGCTGCTGTAATGTGTAAAAACGGTGACTGTGCTGCCGTAATGTGTAAAAAGGGTGACTGTGCTGCTGTAATGTGTAAAAAGGGTGACTGTGCTGCTGTAATGTGTAAAAACGGTGACTGTGCTGCTGTAATGTGTAAAAACGGTGACTGTGCTGCTGTAATGTGTAAAAAGGGTGACTGTGCTGCCGTAATGTGTAAAAAGGGTGACTGTGCTGCCGTAATGTGTAAAAAGGGTGACTGTGCTGCCGTAATGTGTAAAAAGTGTGACTGTGCTGCCGTAATGTGTAAAAAGGGTGACTGTGCTGCCGTAATGTGTAAAAAGGGTGACTGTGCTGCTGTAATGTGTAAAAAGGGTGACTGTGCTGCCGTAATGTGTAAAAAGGGTGACTGTGCTGCCGTAATGTGTAAAAAGGGTGACTGTGCTGCTGTAATGTGTAAAAAGGGTGACTGTGCTGCCGTAATGTGTAAAAAGGGTGACTGTGCTGCCGTAATGTGTAAAAAGGGTGACTGTGCTGCCGTAATGTGTAAAAAGTGTGACTGTGCTGCCGTAATGTGTAAAAAGGGTGACTGTGCTGCCGTAATGTGTAAAAAGGGTGACTGTGCTGCTGTAATGTGTAAAAAGGGTGACTGTGCTGCCGTAATGTGTAAAAAGTGTGACTGTGCTGCCGTAATGTGTAAAAAGGGTGACTGTGCTGCTGTAATGTGTAAAAAGGGTGACTGTGCTGCTGTAATGTGTAAAAACGGTGACTGTGCTGCTGTAATGTGTAAAAACGGTGACTGTGCTTCCGTAATGTGTAAAAAGGGTGACTGTGCTGCCGTAATGTGTAAAAAGGGTGACTGTGCTGCTGTAATGTGTAAAAAGTGTGACTGTGCTGCCGTAATGTGTAAAAAGGGTGACTGTGCTGCTGTAATGTGTAAAAAGGGTGACTGTGCTGCTGTAATGTGTAAAAACGGTGACTGTGCTGCTGTAATGTGTAAAAACGGTGACTGTGCTTCCGTAATGTGTAAAAAGGGTGACTGTGCTGCCGTAATGTGTAAAAAGGGTGACTGTGCTGCTGTAATGTGTAAAAAGGGTGACTGTGCTGCCGTAATGTGTAAAAAGGGTGACTGTGCTGCCGTAATGTGTAAAAAGGGTGACTGTGCTGCCGTAATGTGTAAAAAGGGTGACTGTGCTGCCGTAATGTGTAAAAAGGGTGACTGTGCTGCCGTAATGTGTAAAAAGGGTGACTGTGCTGCCGTAATGTGTAAAAAGGGTGACTGTGCTGCCGTAATGTGTAAAAAGGGTGACTGTGCTGCCGTAATGTGTAAAAAGGGTGACTGTGCTGCTGTAATGTGTAAAAAGGGTGACTGTGCTGCTGTAATGTGTAAAAACGGTGACTGTGCTGCTGTAATGTGTAAAAACGGTGACTGTGCTTCCGTAATGTGTAAAAAGGGTGACTGTGCTGCCGTAATGTGTAAAAAGGGTGACTGTGCTGCTGTAATGTGTAAAAAGGGTGACTGTGCTGCCGTAATGTGTAAAAAGTGTGACTGTGCTGCCGTAATGTGTAAAAAGGGTGACTGTGCTGCCGTAATGTGTAAAAAGGGTGACTGTGCTGCCGTAATGTGTAAAAAGGGTGACTGTGCTGCCGTAATGTGTAAAAAGTGTGACTGTGCTGCCGTAATGTGTAAAAAGTGTGACTGTGCTGCCGTAATGTGTAAAAAGGGTGACTGTGCTGCTGTAATGTGTAAAAAGGGTGACTGTGCTGCTGTAATGTGTAAAAACGGTGACTGTGCTGCTGTAATGTGTAAAAACGGTGACTGTGCTTCCGTAATGTGTAAAAAGGGTGACTGTGCTGCCGTAATGTGTAAAAAGGGTGACTGTGCTGCTGTAATGTGTAAAAAGGGTGACTGTGCTGCCGTAATGTGTAAAAACGGTGACTGTGCTGCCGTAATGTGTAAAAAGGGTGACTGTGCTGCCGTAATGTGTAAAAAGTGTGACTGTGCTGCCGTAATGTGTAAAAAGGGTGACTGTGCTGCCGTAATGTGTAAAAAGGGTGACTGTGCTGCCGTAATGTGTAAAAAGGGTGACTGTGCTGCCGTAATGTGTAAAAAGGGTGACTGTGCTGCTGTAATGTGTAAAAAGGGTGACTGTGCTGCTGTAATGTGTAAAAACGGTGACTGTGCTGCTGTAATGTGTAAAAAGGGTGACTGTGCTTCCGTAATGTGTAAAAAGGGTGACTGTGCTGCTGTAATGTGTAAAAACGGTGACTGTGCTTCCGTAATGTGTAAAAAGGGTGACTGTGCTGCCGTAATGTGTAAAAAGGGTGACTGTGCTGCCGTAATGTGTAAAAAGGGTGACTGTGCTGCTGTAATGTGTAAAAAGGGTGACTGTGCTGCCGTAATGTGTAAAAACGGTGACTGTGCTGCCGTAATGTGTAAAAAGGGTGACTGTGCTGCCGTAATGTGTAAAAAGTGTGACTGTGCTGCCGTAATGTGTAAAAAGGGTGACTGTGCTGCCGTAATGTGTAAAAAGGGTGACTGTGCTGCTGTAATGTGTAAAAACGGTGACTGTGCTGCCGTAATGTGTAAAAAGGGTGACTGTGCTGCTGTAATGTGTAAAAAGGGTGACTGTGCTGCTGTAATGTGTAAAAACGGTGACTGTGCTGCTGTAATGTGTAAAAACGGTGACTGTGCTGCTGTAATGTGTAAAAAGGGTGACTGTGCTGCCGTAATGTGTAAAAAGGGTGACTGTGCTGCCGTAATGTGTAAAAAGGGTGACTGTGCTGCCGTAATGTGTAAAAAGTGTGACTGTGCTGCCGTAATGTGTAAAAAGGGTGACTGTGCTGCCGTAATGTGTAAAAAGGGTGACTGTGCTGCTGTAATGTGTAAAAAGGGTGACTGTGCTGCCGTAATGTGTAAAAAGTGTGACTGTGCTGCCGTAATGTGTAAAAAGGGTGACTGTGCTGCTGTAATGTGTAAAAAGGGTGACTGTGCTGCTGTAATGTGTAAAAACGGTGACTGTGCTGCTGTAATGTGTAAAAACGGTGACTGTGCTTCCGTAATGTGTAAAAAGGGTGACTGTGCTGCCGTAATGTGTAAAAAGGGTGACTGTGCTGCTGTAATGTGTAAAAAGGGTGACTGTGCTGCCGTAATGTGTAAAAACGGTGACTGTGCTGCCGTAATGTGTAAAAAGGGTGACTGTGCTGCCGTAATGTGTAAAAAGTGTGACTGTGCTGCCGTAATGTGTAAAAAGGGTGACTGTGCTGCCGTAATGTGTAAAAAGGGTGACTGTGCTGCCGTAATGTGTAAAAAGGGTGACTGTGCTGCCGTAATGTGTAAAAAGGGTGACTGTGCTGCTGTAATGTGTAAAAAGGGTGACTGTGCTGCTGTAATGTGTAAAAACGGTGACTGTGCTGCTGTAATGTGTAAAAAGGGTGACTGTGCTTCCGTAATGTGTAAAAAGGGTGACTGTGCTGCTGTAATGTGTAAAAACGGTGACTGTGCTTCCGTAATGTGTAAAAAGGGTGACTGTGCTGCCGTAATGTGTAAAAAGGGTGACTGTGCTGCCGTAATGTGTAAAAAGGGTGACTGTGCTGCTGTAATGTGTAAAAAGGGTGACTGTGCTGCCGTAATGTGTAAAAACGGTGACTGTGCTGCCGTAATGTGTAAAAAGGGTGACTGTGCTGCCGTAATGTGTAAAAAGTGTGACTGTGCTGCCGTAATGTGTAAAAAGGGTGACTGTGCTGCCGTAATGTGTAAAAAGTGTGACTGTGCTGCCGTAATGTGTAAAAAGGGTGACTGTGCTGCCGTAATGTGTAAAAAGGGTGACTGTGCTGCTGTAATGTGTAAAAACGGTGACTGTGCTGCCGTAATGTGTAAAAAGGGTGACTGTGCTGCCGTAATGTGTAAAAAGGGTGACTGTGCTGCTGTAATGTGTAAAAACGGTGACTGTGCTGCTGTAATGTGTAAAAAGGGTGACTGTGCTTCCGTAATGTGTAAAAAGGGTGACTGTGCTGCTGTAATGTGTAAAAACGGTGACTGTGCTTCCGTAATGTGTAAAAAGGGTGACTGTGCTGCCGTAATGTGTAAAAAGGGTGACTGTGCTGCCGTAATGTGTAAAAAGGGTGACTGTGCTGCTGTAATGTGTAAAAAGGGTGACTGTGCTGCCGTAATGTGTAAAAACGGTGACTGTGCTGCCGTAATGTGTAAAAAGGGTGACTGTGCTGCCGTAATGTGTAAAAAGTGTGACTGTGCTGCCGTAATGTGTAAAAAGGGTGACTGTGCTGCCGTAATGTGTAAAAAGGGTGACTGTGCTGCTGTAATGTGTAAAAACGGTGACTGTGCTGCCGTAATGTGTAAAAAGGGTGACTGTGCAGCCTTAATGTGTAAAAAGGGTGACTGTGCTTCCGTAATGTGTAAAAGGGGACTCTACCTGGAGTAATGTGTGTAAATGACGCTACTGTGCGGTGTCATTTGAATAATGGAGACTTCTGTACAGCGTAACAGGCGCCAATGAGATTTCTTGCACACAGCGCTAAAATGTCTAGTTACGGCACTGACGCCAATCTTCAAGGATAGAAATTGCCAGGTTTGCTCTTTTCTTCAGCAGATAGAGTAAGGATGTGTACACACGGTGAGATCCTTGCTATGCCCGATTTTCACTTGCGATTCCTCTTGAACTCCCCGGAGCCCAGCACCACCGATTTTGACTAACTTTTCTTGAGCTATGGACTATGTGTGCTTACGATTTTGGCTTATGTGAGATTTTGGCTTATGTGAGATGTCATTGACATGTGAGATGAACTAGATAGTACACCGATCTAGCAAGGATTGACTTGCCTGCACAGTCTATCTTTTCTCGCGATGCCGGCCTGGCGGGACCGTGCATCGGGATCGAATAGGGATCGCAAGGTGACTTTCACCTTGCGATCTGCACTAACTTTTCTTGCGATTTTGACTATATAGTCAAAATCAGAAGAAAATATCTCACTGTGTGTACACACCCTAACGGTTTGGGTGCTGATGTCATTGTTTACAATCTGGGACGTCTGATGTCATTGCTTATTATCGAGAAGTTGTGTTGTCATCACCAAAGTGTTCATTAGATAAAATCGTGTGTTATAAGGAATAATGTTCCCACTATTGTTATGAAATATATTATGAAGTAATTTGTGTATATGGTTACAGAGCTCCTTAGTGACTTTTGATGTGTTTTTTAAAGTTGCATTCAACAATCTGCAGGGTTGTAGACACCTTTATTATCTATAATGGAGCTATAGACCCCAAGATTAAACACCAAAGAGTACCACAATATACCCAGTGGCGCTGAGAGAGAGAGGGGGTGAGGGTACAATTATCCGGTCCTGGGCTGCTTGCGGTATATCACTGTATCTGTTCAGTGTCCGGCGCCGGGCGCCATCTTCCCTTCCCGGTGATCATTTTGGGAAGATGGCGTCGCACATTGAAAGCAAAGAGTATTTGCTTCTAGTGGCCGGCGTCATCTCTCAAATATCACTGAACAGATGGCACTAGCCAGGGAGGAGGGACTAGCTTCCTGTTCAAGTGTAATTCTTTTTATACTAAGTGGCGCATCACGCCCACCTTTACCAAGACCCTGTATGGCTCTCTACGCTACTGAATATCACAAATACAATAAGGTTTTAATTCTATAAAATCTTAAAATACATGAAGCTACTGTACAACTGTGCTACAGTTGATCAAGCAGGTACTGGACAGCTTGCACTTCTTTAGGTAACCTGCCCCCCTGTCCTGAGTGTGAGTTTGGGGAGTGGTACCCCCCAGATCTGGTGTGACCGGGCTACCATGGGGTAAGCACGCCATAATATTTATTTAGCACTTGTGTAACACTCTTATTTTTCCACTGATACTACTCTTTTGAGTATTTTATTAACACCCTTATTCTTGTATCACTTTCTAATACATAGCTCCTGCTTCATTCTTAATAACACATATTTACACTATAGTATTTCAATTGTGTCCTGCACTGGGGTGGTTGGGCCTGAGCCGACTTCGTGGGGTCCACGCCATGGACTTATACTTAGTATTAGGGACCTCCAGCAATAGAGCCGCCGTGAAGTGGCCTGGAGGCTTATCATATTTTTTGCAAAATATATGTAACTAAGAGCTCTAAATTTTCTATTATTATATAGTGTACAGTTCTTGTTACTAACAGCCCGCAGAGTGCGTGGGAAAAATCCTTCTGTTTATCTTGTCTAGAGTAACCCTCTCCCACAACACCTGAGGAATGTTACCAGTTTGATTAGAGCTGTTTGTCATTATATATTGCTGGACACAGGATAGCTGGATGGAAGCCCCAGGACCAGCAGAAGACCACTTTCTGATAGCTAGAAATACAAATCTATGCACCTTTTGTTTCTTGCAAATACAGAGCACATTGGGACTCAGAGTAGCTCTGAACCATGTGTAATACAGGTGACTGGTATTTAAGTAAGTGTTCTGCTAGACAGATATGCAAATAACTTAATAGAAAAAAAGCACCTTATACAGTAGATAGAATTATAAAGAGATGCCAGGACCTCACAGATCTTCCCTTTATGTGCTGTGTGACAGCAAACATGAAACGCGGAGATCTTTAGGAAGCCAAGAATGTATCAAATAATGAACCTGTTCTCTCCCCGCCACAAAACATTCTTCACATAATTAGTTACCTACTTATTTTAAATTCTCCACAGCATCCTATTGTTGTTACATATTTATCATTTAGCAGCTTTTTCATTTGATCTACCTGCCTGTCAAGTACTAAATATCTTCACTTTCCTTTCTCATTGCATAACTCTTTCGTGATGCTAAATCACTGACTCGCGGGATGGCTCCATGCTGTTAGGATGATCAAGGCGCGTCATACAGTGTTTGCATCCCTAACATTAGACTTTGTACATAATTCATTTAATGCACGTTTTTCAAGTTGTAAAGAATAATTTAGAAAGAAAAAAAAAAGTAAAAAAAAGAAAAACAAAAAAATAACGTTATCAGCCACTAGAACCCATTACGGCATCATCAGCTGGTGACAAATGTGGAAGATCAGAAATCCACCAGACAATACTACTGTTCTCAGTTCTTAATTCACTGGCCACTTAAAATCCTTTTCTGCATAACATGGAACAGACGCCTTACAGCACATTATTAAGTGGAGATGTCTGTCCGTGTAGAAATTATTATACTGCAACACTACTTATTATAAGGGATCATTTTTTATTTAATTAAAAAATAAAATAATTTACATTAAAAATAAATAAATAAAATAAATTCCCTGAATGAACATCAGGTAACAAGTGCAAAATCTTGTACAATTCTGCAGGGAGAATTTGCCATTTCTACCACTAGAAAGTAATTTAAAAGGCAATAAGTATATAATAAAAAATGTTTTATTAACAATAGTAATTAAGAATTAAATATTAAAAGTTGTAATCAACACAAACAGAAGACATATGGGGCATATTCAATTAGCTGCAGCGCTCACCGCAATCTTTTTACAGTGCCCCAGGGCTATTCAATTGCAGCCCGTGATAAGCCGTCAAGGCTGCAGTTATAGCCGGTTTCTGCTTGCACCCTCCTGAGGTGCGAACACAATCTATGATAAGTAGGGCTTTTTGTCATTACCGCAGCCGATGTGAGCGTGTTAATCAATAGCTCCAGGAACTAAACCCTGAACCTATGGGTTAATGCGCGCTAGCCGTGGGTTTACCATGGGAGGATATGGGCTTGAAATTGAATAGCTGCAGGAGTTTATGCTCAAGGCTGTCCTCCTGCAGTAAGAACCAAGGATAATTGAATATGCACCTTAATTCTAGTATACAGATAGTAGCACAAGGCAATCCCGGGGGTTAACTTTGTGCCCTAAACTTACAATTTCCAACAGTTCAAGTTTCGTTAAGATATGGAAACATGTAAAAAATAAATTTGTGAATTTGATTGTGGCTCGTTTATTTGAGTCGTCTTATATTTTAAGTGTTTAATGAAAAGGGGAGGTAAAATTAAATTTGTTTAAAACAACTTAAAAATGAAACACTAGACAACATTTTTGTACAGTAGGTAGAACCACGGAACACTTTTTTTTTCTTACCAGCTTTGCTTATATAATTCTAATAAACTGTACGAGATTTTTAAAAAAAAGTTCATATATGAATAAAAACACACAATTTAAACGTACTTGGCTATAATAATAATAATATTAATAAAAACAACGTTATAAGATATTTTTCTGCTATAAGAAAAACATCACCTTTGGATCACTAGAAACTCTTAGATCATTCACACATTACAAACAGGATAGGACATATTTCTGTTACTGTAGAGAACCCTAAACTATTTTTAACTTGTTTGTTTGCCCTGTTTGTTTATTTAGTTTCTTTTTTTTTCTCTTGTTGGTTTTGATATTTTGTAAGTTATTTATTTGCCCTGCTTAACCGTAACCTCTATTGTTTAGAACACAAAGAAGAGGAAAAGAATGGGAAACACAAATTCAGAAGATCCAAACAAATGAGCGAGAGCAAGCTGATTGTGATCGCAACACATACGGGAAGGAAAGGCCACAGTTGTTCATTTCGATATTAGGAATGCCTAATATTTTTGTACCAGGGCAGATTTAAATAGAACACTCTTAAAAAATAGACCAAGAGCCTTGTGCACCACATCAAAGGCTTAACATTATAGATCACTTATAACATAGCATTTAAAAACTGGGACAAATGAAAAATTACATTGATATTTTACACTACAAAATTCTGCAGAAGTTTCTAATTTCTTCTTACGATTCCAAATTTTTGGGCACAAGGGTTATGTCCACATAAGAACACACAGGAAAAAAATAGTGCACCATACTTTTTCTATGTTATGAGCCACTGACCTAGTCAGAACTTCTGCCAGTCCAGTTTAGCAACACTTATCCTGAGTCTAAACACAATCTGTTGCGTGGATGGATTACACAGGACATCGCAATACTGTGGAAGCACTAGGCAGAGACAAAGTCAGTCAGGCTTTGTCTTGGCAAGTGGCAGGCAAAAAAAAAAGAGTCAAAGTTCGGTCCGAGGCTATGGTCTGAAGAAGGCAAAGCAAACAATAGCCAATCAGAGTTCTAGGCTAACATATATGTAAAGGGAAGGCCAGGAATAGGCAGAGATCAGGATTGGAGAACTCAGAATGGTCAGGCAACAGTCTGGGTATAAAAGGAGAGATTTCTGACAACAATAGCAGGTTAGGCACAATCATAGGGACAGGCCATATCACCAGTACTGAGGTGGATTTCTCTATGTATTCAGTACTGGACCAGCAGCAAGCTAGGCCCCTGATATCCATGACACATGTGAAAACACAGGAACATAGATGACTCTAAAACACCATAGAATGCGTCTGGAACCCATCCTGCAAATAGCAGCAGAATGAGACTGCAATGCAAGCGGGAAGTGATGGGGAGATAGCTGTAGAACGTATTCCAGAAGATGTTCAACTAGAGGCATGCCAAGCAGAACTGTTTCTAACACTCTATAGGTCAGAGCTCAAATGAATGCATAATTCCTTCACTACATGGCTATAATACACAGGTTCCCAAATTAGGTCCTCAAGGCACCCTAACTATCCAAGTTTTAATGATAACTAAGCTTGGGCACAGGTGACTTAATTAGTACCTCAATCAATTTGATTAAACCGTTTGTGCTCAGCTATGGATACCCTTAAAACCTGGACTGTTAAGGTGCTTTAAAGAACAAGTTTGGAAAACACTGATATAACATACAGGAAGGATAATTTTGCCTTATAATATATAATTAAATCTAAAACGATACTGGCTGCCTACACACATAGCAAGCAGCCATTCTGTGGGTTGGACTATTAATCGTGATTTCAGCCTATCAATTCACTAGACCTTAGTGACCACTAAGAAGTGAGGTACACAGGACAGGGAAACTGGTAGC